>NC_044204.1:5360970-5660970 GCF_900880675.1 Sparus aurata | reverse complement strand
CCTGCCAGTCGGCACCGATATTAGAGAGGTGGTGTAAAGTGTTAAGTGTGTAGCCATAACGCTTTATCCTCTATCCCCAAATAAATCAGGGCACCATACCCCTTAGTGCGAATGTGCAAAAGCATTAAGTAAAAAAGGGTTAACTGTTATGGGCAAGTGGTGTAATGGGACTGGGGCTAGGATACTGTTACAGAAGGGTTTTTCTTTCATACAGAAAGAAACTAATGTGTACAGACCTGCAATCCTCCGTCCACAACCATGCTCATCCAATCTTCTGCTAAGTATTGAAATAGTGACTGGCAAGAAATGTTAAAGTCAAGTTTAGACGTAACCTTGTATTACCCAGCTGTGCCGATACAACAGCCCAAAAGCCTGCTTTCAGAGAGGACAAGATGCATTAATTGTGCGACTGGAAAACATCTTTCAGGCAGGAGTGCACGCACATGTTCACAGGAGAATTGACAGTGTGAAGACCAAAAATCGAAGCTTGAGAGAGAAGTTCAACCCCAACATACTTTCTGACCTACACACACAGCTGACTAGTTCCACATGTAGAGGGAATGATTGTCATATTGCTGGTTTGGAAGAGCTACATAAATGGTTTCAGTTCCAACAGAAGATGTTGACAAGATGTGACCGGAGGGGTTTCAAATACTACTTGACAATCCAAGAAGCGCTTTGTTTGAATCACAACATATTGGATAGTCAAGTAGCATTTGAAACCCCTCCGGTCACATCTAAGAAGTCTTTAGCATTCGAGAGTCAGATGTTATCAGGAGTTGTGAGTGACTCCTTCCGCACCAGTGCTTACAGCTCATTAATTTTTATGTAGAAATCAGATATCGACAAGTGCCATCATAGGGTTTTTGGATGTATTCCGAGCTTGAGCGGGGAGGGTCAGTTTGTGAATCTGCTGTACGAACTTTACTGCAGACTTCACTCCACCACTGAGAGGCCAGAGTAGAAGACGAGCCTTGACCAAGACAAAGATTATCAAATCACTGCAATCAAAATGTATTTGTGCAGCACAGTATCACATAAATGTTTTAAAGGGCCTTGCATTCATCCACCCCAACTCTCTATGGACTACATACATGCCACCTTAAATGCTGTGTTCTGACTGTTGAGAAGCACACTGACAGATGAGATGTTAAGAGCATTGGTGGCAGCTAGTATGTCCTATAAATCTCTTTTCGATTCCCTTCTTTCTGCACCACACCGTGGGCTCTAAAGTGATTTTCCAGATGTATGAAGGACTCTTGCATGCTGCTCTTAAATCCTTCTATAAATATATATATTTAAATATATCTGCAAGCATGTCAAAGACAGGGAGAGAGTGAGAAAGAGAAATTTAGAGCGAGAGGTAAAAGGAACAAACTGAGCAAAACAGAAAATGTATAACTTTGTTGACATCCGATACACATGAACTCCGACCTGCAGCTAAGCTGGACTTGTGGTGGGCAATCAGCAAGCGACAGCCTCAATTAGACGATCAGAGACAGATGAGGGGGCGACTGGAGAAAAACCTTGTCCAGACGAGAAGCTTTAAAGCTCCAATCTGTCACTGGACAGCTGGTTTCCTTTGCTGCCCCATGAAGACAGAATGCACATATACATTCTTGACTTGATTCCTACCCAATTTGAGGGAAAGGACTTTTCAAAATAAATATGAAAATGTTCTGCAAGATATCTCCTCAAGAAGATCTCAATCACCTACACTGCCTTAGGGCTGCATCACTGCTTTCGTAGCTGCTCTGGAGCCTGGCTTTAGCTTCTCGAGTGGGTCCGTATCAGGTGGCTGCTGCACTGAACGAGCTGCTGAAGTGGCGCTGATTGGACCTAAAGAGCAGCCTCTTTTTTGCAGCCCTGATGAATGAAAAACAGGAGCCACTCGGTGGTCCGCACAGAAGCAGGCTGAGAGCTTGTTGTGTGGGGTTGCATGAGAAATCAAAAGTCCGTCAGCACACTTGAGTGATTCCGCGAGGTGAGCTGATTGCACAGAGGCCTCTACAGACTTGCAGAGACCATGGTGAAAAATGGCTGCTATTGCATCAAAGTTTACAGCTGTAAAATACAACTTTTACAGTGTCGGTGGTTCCACCTCAGAACTGGACTTTGGAATGGATGTAAACAGATTTTTATTTTTTTTTAAACCCTGTAAGCTTAAGTGAACACAACTGATCTGGAGTATTTTTTTTTTTCTATTCATAATTCATTAATTCAGAATTTCGAGTTTAAAAGAATGATATTTGTATCCTTTTACTCCGCAATCTTTATCTTTCCGTCTGCCCCCATTTACTTGTTTACTTCCCTATCAAATGTCATTAGTAGGAAATTGCAGCATCCAAGCTCAATATAAGCAGACAATATGACCATGAGAGAAAGAGCACTATAAGCACCACTGCAAGCATACAAGACAGAAAAAAGTTATTATATGAAGGGTAAAATAGGAAGATTGCTAAACCGTTCAAGCAGGAGAGAGCACAGAAGACGACATCCAGTGCTGATGATTTAAGTGCTTCCTCTCTCCTGACAGTCCTAGAAAGCTCTTGTTCATCTCAGGACACAAGAGCATCAGGAAATGTATTATTTCTGCATGAGAGTTCATTCGGGAGAGAGCTGTCTGATAGGAGGGAAGAGTTTAAAAGAGGCCAAAGAGGTATGAATCCAGCTCTGTTGCCATATACTTCTGGACTGACTAAAATAACTCCTCTTACGTTGGCACTGTACTGTAAAAAACAAAAACATTTTGTCATAGATACTTTTGGCATATTATCAGTTATTAAATACTGGATACCCTCACATTTCTGAAAATCAGGAATTGCAAACCCCAAACAAAGAGATTTCACACCCATCCCATCCTGTCTGTTCACCATCAATCACGCCTGTTTCCTCTGTTCCTGCTCATCCAAACATGTCACCATCAGATACATCCACCAGAGCCTGTGTGTGGGTAAACATCTTATCAACACTGAAAGCTTCCAATTTCACATTGTCTATTACAGTATAAAAAAAAAAAAAAGAAAAAAAAAATATTTTGGCTGGTGGTGGAGGCCTTATTAGGAATCCCTAATTGCTAACAATAGCTGTCTGGACACTAGCGTTCCCTCTCAGCAGGCAAAGACAAGCATGCTATTATGCAGACCAGCACCAGAGGCGATGGGTGCCATCCAAACTGGTATCAAACACTGCTGCTCCACATCATAGACAGGGAAAAATGTGTTGGAACAGAGGGTCAGGTCACAACAGTCTCCTGCTGGCTGTAACCACAAGAGAGCGAAAGAGGAGGCAGAAAAATGAAAATAATTATGCTTGAAAGCTTGGGAGTAAAATAAATTATGAAAGCAGGTGGTTCACTCAGCTGGAAAATTGTGACAAAGGGCCTTGTTGATGACATTTTTTTATTTATTTTGTGGGAAGAAGCAGAAAATAGCATGCTCCCACATGCATGCTGAGCAGCTAATATATCACTTTTGTTAACTCTTTGTTTCTGGTTCTTTTTGAATTGACAGCTCGGTAATATATGGCAGTTGTATCAAGTGAGAGAGCTGAAGAAAAAACCCATATTTTAGAGACTCCTGAGCTTCAGTAAGTTAAATTTGATCACATCTGTATCCATCTAAAACCTCAAATGGGCGTAAAAATAAACCATCAGAGGACACCAGCATGGAAACCATTCAACGTAACACCTGCTTGTAATCTTTTCAAATAAACTGTCTACTAAAAACTCCTTCCAACTCCAGGATCAATAAATTAAACGTCATTTTTAGCCTCTTCACGTCAAATCTTGAATTACACACCTTTGTAGATGTATATAATTGCCAATCATGTTTTGACGTGGTGTTTTAGTCACAGTGAAGGTGCCCACTGGTAAAGTGTTGGTCTATGATTTATGAGTTTTCAATCCCAGAAGATTATTTTCTTTGCTGTGACGAGGCCTCTTTTAGAAAATGACTGGGTCTGCTGCTTCAGCTGAGGTTGGCCTCCGAATGACAGGTTTCTGTTTCTGCGCGTCTGAGGGGTCAAACTAGATTTTTGTTCCAATTAGGCTCTGTTATCTTTACCTCACCTCAGGCTTTACAACATAATGTGGTGCAAGATGAAGCAGCAAGAAGGCTGGAAACACAATCTGGTTTGAAAGTGGTGGCAGTCAAAGAGCCCTAGAGAGCATTTAAGAGTTTGCAACGGTTCCAGCGACTGCAATTTAAACCTGGTTGCTGCTTTTATAGCTCGTAGTGTGATGGACATTGTGAGCGACAGTTGGTGTGGTGTCAAAGGAAAGATCTGACTTCATTGCATTTTTATTATTTGCTTGAACGCAAGCAGCCTCAGCACAGAGTGCTTAAAAGGAAAACAGTAGTAGGAAATCTGGTTTCATACAACTTCTGAATATTTTTTTAGTTTGGCAGAATTTCTGTTTTTAATGAGGACACTGAACTCACTAAGTTGACCAACCAAAGTGAAGTGAAGAAACAAAGTCAGGCAGCAACACAAGTTGTAAATAAACCATGTGTTTGGCAAAGATATTTGGAAGAGAAAATGAAGGTGGATAGAAAAATGATTTTTGAAGCTGTCTGTCTATCTGGTTCTTCTTATACAGCTTTTTAAAATTTAGACGACCAACCAGATCACAGACAGGTTAACCAGTTGGTGGTCTTAAGCTTCAAACTATGTTGCTCCTCCACCGCCCCAGTGTCAGTTTTGTATGTGTGTGAATGGCTCTGCCCTCAAGTTAGCAATGCAAATTCAGGTACGATGTTGATGAGTAAAGCTTGCTGAAAAACAATTCATATATTATGTCATATTATATGAAATTTGGAATGTTATTAACCCAGTCAAACAGTCACAGTTTGGTAAGGTTTCAGAAAAGATCATAATTTGGGTTAAAATATGTACATGACTCCTATCACATTACATAAGTGATCCAAGTTAAATAAGCAATTTAGGTATGTAACCTTACTGGGTTAGGGGTAACTACAGCATTACACGTAGAAGCAAGTCTGAGTCACCATTTTTTGAAGTGCACAAATACACTCATGATAGTGGCACTGAAATCCTACTACCAACCAGCGTTTTGGTAGTTTAATTGCAGAGCACAAGAATTCTGTGTAGAGCGTATATAAAACCATAAACAGACTAGTATACGCTGTAATGACAGTTCTGCACTTCATGATTTATGTTTCAGTGTTACATGCAAATTAAGAAAGTATTCTGCAGGGAGTATGTGCATCACATGCACCACTTTCATGCAGGAGACTAGAGTTAATGTCCTGCATAATCTTACCAGGACATAATTTACACTGGCTGTAAAATGTAATTCAGTGGGTTTATTTCATCTATAGATATTTGTACTGTGTAGACTTAAATGTTTTCAATCTTTGTGGAATACCTGTTGAGCCTGTTTTTCATTGGGTGTCAGAAATGTGCAAGATACTAATTGTAATCGTTCATTAAAGAGGTTTATATAATTGTGGTGAGCTGTTGAGTGACTGCCAGTCGTCCTTACCCTCTGGGACTTTGATGTAATGATGTCACCACGCTCCAAGATCTTAGCTACGATATTACTTTAGTGAGCAAATGTAAAGTTTGAATCAAAGCGAAACAACGTCATATTTTTTTGCAAACGATACAACAAAATGAAACAGGGTTAAAGCAAACAAAGAGCGCTGATATACTAAATCTGAAGCAGACGTAATCATCTGACATGAGCTGACATTTACCAGGATGCATTAACAGGGAATTCGGGGTTGTGATGAAGAAAGGTGTTCATGCGCTTGTTTACCCAGCTAATTGAAGCCTATTAAAGCTTGCTCTGTGCACCCATTGTTAGGATTGTAAATGTCAGGTTGTGTACCTCCATCAACTTCCCCGTAGCTCCTAACTTCAGTAAACCCAGTGTATAAAAGTCCCGCCATTGTCTCACAGTTTTAAAACTCACAACATGGCTCTATGTACCTTAGATTTGTTTGCAGCCATCACATTTTGAAAACTTTCCAAACATAAATGCAAATGTTCAGTCCCCACAACAGAGTTGAGGCTGTTTGTGAAAATGCAAAGCTATAATTGGAGCAAACGCTGCAGATAAGAGAACAATACTCCCAAACCAAAAAAATACAAAGGCGAGAATTAGACAAACGTTGACAGATTTGGCTGAGATCTCTTAAAAAGAGGTAAACACCACCTGCACGAGATGTACAAAAGGAAGGCAATCATCATCAACAGCACACAATTGCATCAGTCAGTCTCACACATGGATTCACACGTCCTCTTCAAATCAAAACCCATTCACTCGTTCTGTTTAGTTTTCTTTTTTTTATTGATGACAACATCACCTCTTCTTCAGTGAGTACACTACCTACCACTACCACACACACACACACACACAAACACACGCATCAACCACAGTGTTTCTACAGCTCGCACTCAAACAAATGTGCCCCAATACGCTCATCAGCATTTCAATGCCTCATTTTCCCCACATTTTCAGGCTCGATTTTATGAAAAATTCATATCTTCTCATTCTAAATCACAAACTAGAGCCGCGACAGAGAAACGCATCCTAGAGAGATTCATCCCGTTTACCAATCTAAATTCATTGAGTCAGTTGAGGCCACTTTTCACGAAGCGGTGAATCAAAATTCTGGTGTGAAATGCAAACTGTCTCACAAACAGCACCAACAATTGGAAAAGTTGGAGTTGCAGTTTTCAGGTATGGAACTTGAATTTTGCTGCCATTCACTGCCGGCTTAAATTTGACATGACTCATTTTGTTGTATGCAGGAAGAATTCTCTGAGTCAGGAAGCTGTCAGTGCTCATACATCAAAGTTGCGTTTCAGGTGATTGGACAACATTTGACCAACTGACAGATGACTGACAGCAGCTCTCCTTTGCCGAAACATCAACATCACCTCCTCGCTGTGATGAATGTGCTACTTGGGAAGCAGTCCCTGAGTTCTGATTCATGTTTTGAAACCAGGCAGGCATATCAGCTGTTTGTAGAGAAGGCATCAGAGCGTTTCCTCTGTCTAATTTAAGGTGGTGAATCATGTTGAACTTTAGTTAATGTTCATAAAGTTCGGGAATGTGAAGTGACACGTAGTTTCCTTACGATAAAATACAGCACAGCTCACTGATTGGTCTGGCTCAGTTGCTGCAAGACTCCTATGAAATTTTCCTCATATAAGCTGCCAAAGCAGTTCAAGTTACCATGTTACTTTTGTTGTACTTTTGTCATGTTGCTTTTTGGGACATTTCTCTTTATTCAGTTGCGTGAGGGACCTGTGCTGTTATCAGACACGCCCTTGCTACATGCTGCTGGCTTATCCATTCACACTGGTTCAGTTCGCCAAAATTTCAAAATTTCACCCCTCGCCACCGCTGAGACTTTCACACAGAGGAGGGTGCGGAAAATTGGCGTAGGATCCCCGCATCCAAACGGCAGTGTGAACTGGGCTAGTGACGTAGTGTGATGTCACAAATTGTCACGGAATTAAAGGCGGGGCTGCTGATGAGGCATTTCTGGGGCAGTGTTTTCCGTTGGAAAGAAGAGCTTCTGTTGACACACACTGAAGGAAAGGAAAAAACTAAAAGCATCATAGGTCTCATTAAAATCGAGTGTCAATTAACATTCATAAAACATAACTGTAGCTGTAGCAATATTACAACTTTACAGTTTAAGTTATTAAGATCTTATTTTGTAGTCTGCTAATAAAACGAAGATCTCCCGTGTCATGCAATGATGGACCAAGAATAACTGAACCTATTTCAGACTCATCTGCACTCCTGAGTGTGATGTAGCGACCCTGTCTACCTGAATGGACAGTTAATGATGCGTGACCAATGACAGAGGCAGCGAAGGACAATAAGAGTCCACAAATTGCCCGGACATTAAATACACTAGAGAGGCTTTAGAATAGAAATGGACCTCAGAGGTGTGTGTGTGTGTATGTGTCAGTGTGAAACCCGATAAAGTCTGGCCAGTTGGTTAACATAGGATGCAATCCCATCTAATATTCTCTTGTTTTGTTTTTCAGTTTTTTCATCTTTATCATTTTGCTTTACAAAGCGAAATCAATACAGAGCTGCAAAGCGGGCTTGAAGCGGTGTGTCACCACTGGAAAGACTGCTCCTGAATAAAACTGGGATGTCTTTGGAATAGAAAGATAAAGGTATTTTAAAAATTTGTGCCACATGAGTCTAGAGAAATCTGAGAAAAATGCTTTGGTAGTTCCTTTTGTTCAAAAGGTAGAAAACCAACAACACGGTGATGTATTCCATCCTTATCAAACTGGATCTAATCAAATGTAATTAACTGATCTCTGATTAACCTGCACACTCCTCTCAGCTGTGAAAATGCTGCTTAACTATTACCAATAATTGACACACTGTGGGGGCTTGACCACAAACTTGCGGAGGAAGACATGCTGTGGAATCTATTAATACTGTTCACTCCAAGAGGTCAGTAAAGGTCACAGATTACTTTAAAATGAAAGCAATAATGAGGCTCAGATTTTTTTCAGCACTGCCCCCCCATCCAACCCTCCATCTGCAGCTTCACAGAAAAAAAAAATAAATAAACATGAGTGAGTCACGGTTCTGAATTCAGTCAGAAGTGAAGGAAACAAGCGGTTTATTTCTCCTTTTCCCGGGAGCCAATTCCTTGTGTGATTTAAACTCAAATTAGTGACAGAACAGCGTGAGGCATCAGACAACCGCCAGTGTAAATGTGGAATAAGAAGCGCCGCGAGTCATTGGAGGCTAATTGTCTTCATAACAATTTCCCAGAGGCACAAGGCGGGATTCTGGCAGCTTCATACACACACACGCGCACACACACACACACACGGTCCTGAAGTTAAAAAAACACAAGACATGCCACTTAATATGAGCTCAGCCACATCCAATTACTTTACATCAGTTTCTCTGGTAGTTTGTCCATTTCCCCTCCAATTATCAACCACTTATTGGTCTCATCCTGATGTCAGCTCGGCCCATAATACAACAGGGGAAATCTGGGAATGTGCTGCACCTGGGGCCCAGTCTGAAACCCATGTGACCCACCACATCAGCACATCCTCACCTCCATCCACAGGCTCATTAGACAACATTCTTCAATGGTGAGGTAAATTACTGCCAACTCCCAAAAACATGATTGACATCTCTTTATGTGGATAATTTTCTGTCATTTTAAAGTGTGAATTGTCTGATTTCTTCCCCATCAAGTTAAATAGGGAGCGTGTCACCGTGCTGCTCTATTTCGAACCAAATGGCAGCACCGCATGAGTCACAGCTATCAGCTTCTATTGAGAACTCTCCACTGTTCATGCTTTGCCAAATTCATGGCAGAAGAGAAACTCCCACTTAGAGAGTTGCATTCATTAAACTAGAGAATTTTCAGGAAATTATAACAAAATTAAAACACATGAACAGCACTAAGGCCTCTATCTTGCGCAGGCAGTGCACAGAATTAAACATTAAAATTCAGATTTTTTTTTTTTCCCCCAATGTCCAGCATCTGAAGACCACATACATGTCCCTCACTAACTGCCACAGTATAATATGTGACAGGTCCTGGTGTACCTGGCTCTTAAAGGAAATGAGAGATGACACTCTGATTAGTTTAACTTAGGGTTCACCAAAAACACACAGAAGACTAACACAGAGTCGAAATACAACCCGTTTGCACCATGCACCTCATTTTGTGCCTAGATTAACCACCTTTTAATGAGCAAAATGGACTTAGACACGCCCCAAACACAGTTAAGACTGAGTGGATATGACCTTCTAATTAGAGCCCTGTGAGTTTACAGCCATGTGAGCAGATCTGTCAGGCCGTACTGAGGTTGTAGCTGCGTCATCAAGTTACCTCTAACTGTGGAGAACTGTGATTTTTTTTTTTTTTTTTTTTTTTTTTTTCCGGGGAGTCGCTAGTACTCAACATTTTCTTCTGGTGGCTTTGCAGCTCTATCACAATTCTTACCTATCTGTGCCCTTTGTCTGTGACCCTTCACAACATTGCGACAAATTAGATACGATTAGCTACACATCAATAAGACAGAGGGAGGTCACAAACAACGTGTCTTCACTTTTCCAGCAGCTGTGAGCCTTTCCTGTGAAGTCCTTACTGCTCAACATCAGTGAGTGGGAATAAATCCCTGGCAATCAGATAGAAGTTTAATACTTGTGTCTACAAACTGTACATGTACAAATGCAAGTAATGTAATGTGCGAGAATGGCACTCATCCCCTTCTGATGTTAGTCCGCTGTAGCATCATGATTACTTAGACACACAGTGAAAGTGGATCACTGAATATTCGCATTTTCTCGTGATCGATTGACTTACGTGAGTTAAATTTTGAGCATTAAGCTGTAAAGAACTGTGCAACAATAGAACATATTTTCCCAAAGTCCCAAACCCTCAAGTCGCAGGTAGAGCGCACGATTCAGAGGGCATACAGCGTTGTTTACATACTGACAGAGAGAATGTTTTGGCTGTAATAAAGTGACACATTCATCTTCTGAAGGCTCCTGGGGGAAATTAAAGCAGTTGATGGTAGCAGTCAAACACCAGTTTGTTGCCTGGCAACATGGTGGACCAAGTGTTCATGACTCGTCGCACCAGCAGAGAGACGCTCAGACCAGCCTGCTGATTAAAGTCACACAGCAGAAAACGATTATATTTAGTCAGCGAAGGCGTTGAACAAATGTTACTCATGTTGAGTCTAAACACCACTAAATGTCAGTGATGTTTATGTGAAACACCTCGTTACCAAAGGTACTCTTACTCTATTGTTTCCTGAGAATAATTACAGCTATTGAAGAAGTGGTATTTATCCTGCTGTACTGTACTGGTTCTACAGGCAATTAGACTGTAAAATAAACACAACTCAACTCTAAACCTCTCGTGTTTCCAGTGGCTCTCTCCCAACCTCCCATCTATTATTTACAACAGCTCATTAAATACACTACAAGGAGTTTTAAACTGGTTATGAAACAGTCTCACTTTAATACCGATGCCTCTGTATGACCTACATAAGCAAACAAGACCATCAGCGAGAAGATAGGCTACTGCTGTGTAGTTACTCCAATTATTGTTAAAGCCCGTCACCACGTCAGATTCTGACTTGTTTTACTCATTTTCTAGCTAATCCAGGAGTGTTTCTAAATATTTTATACCGTTTAGGAACTAAGATTTTCTCAACACAAAAGACTTTTGTTGTAGAAAACTATGATTAAAAAATGTTCGTTGTCCGCCATGTTTAAGACCCAACACTGACAAGCTAAAAACAAGTGTTTGATAGTGAAGCCTATGACTTGATGGTTGTACATTCAAAAATGCATGATATTTGTGAATCTCGTCTGTCTGTCTACATATAAGCAGTGCATCCCTGTCGGTGATGGACATGTGCAGCTTCCTAAAATCCCTTGTGGTGTCGTCCCAAAACCGACAGTGAGTTAATGACAACAACATGATGGCTTCAGTGCATAAAGCATTTGTACAGTGAAGAAAAAAAAGCTCTGTGGACGCACTTATCCATAATTCAGCAGAAAGTAAAACACAGGTGGTAAAGGGAGACTAAGGACAACCTGTGAATACAAATTATGTGAATTAAAGTTAATGACAATACATGTACCTTGTAACCTTGTAATTACACGGTCTTGCCACTTTGAAAGTTGGCTTCAAAGCCTGATGCTCTCACTGGAGGCTTGGTTAAGTCAGTGCTACTGAGCAGAGCAGCTTTGTCAGCTTCTGGCCAATTTGCTATTATATAATTATTTAATATATCGTATCTATATATTGTTATATAATGTGGGGGAAAGCGATGTTGGCTTTTCAGACCTGTTCCCGGACGTGGCTGAGCCTAATTGAGTAAATTAGGAGAGCGAGAACATTTCAACAAAAAGTTGACTAAGATTTATGTTTTGTCAATTTATAATAGAAAACACTTTCTTTATATCACCAACTAAAACTGGACCAAAACTATGAAGGACAAAAATGACTAAAATGTATATAAAATCTCCTTCTAAAGACTGACACTAAATCCTGTAATAGCTGCCATAATTTAGACAGTCCTGTTAATCCAAAACATTTACATTCACCTTGTTGGGAGTTGCATGATTTCCTCTGGATAGGAAGAGTGTTAGATATTGTAATATTCAAAGTAACCACTGCCTAAAGCAGTCAGACAAATGTACATTAGTAATGAGTACAAAAGGGCAACTGAGTGTTACTTTTAGTATACCATATGCGTTTTGGACACAGGCAGCGTTGGAAGGGTCGGCCGCTGCAGCAGACACCCCACAGCATTCATTCACTCTTTCACAAACATGCATTGGTCTTCTTCTTATTATTATTGCAAGCGTAGTGCATATTTTTGCATAATGATTGCTTAGAAAAACAGGGCATTTTTGTCATTTTAATGAAGACATCACAATGATCATCACAAACATCTACAGATCTGATCTGCAGATATGCTGTTGAAAAAAACGAATGTCAAAACAACTCAGTTTTAGACACCTAAATAGACAATTTCACCCTATTTCTCCTTTCATAACTGCACTTCAAACATTTTCTCTTGTATGGTAGGCGGAGATGAGCTGAACTACTGTAATTAATCTGCAGCTACAACAAACTGACTGTGTTGAGATTGCTCATTAGCTTGAGAGCACTATTATTCAGGTTTTGACAATAATGTCATATGCTCTGTCCTGATCTGGTTATACTAAGGGACTTGAATGGTTGCTATGTGTTGGAGTGGAGTATCCTGCCTGGAGATGGATACCCGCTGAAACTCTTAAGATCTGGAATAAGTGCAATATTGAGTGCATTTATAGCTGAAGGGATTCCCATACTGGTTTCACTGAGCTCAGAAAAGTATATGAGTGTATGTCCAACAGTCAGAGGCACTGAGAATGTTATTAAATGAAGGAGAGGAGACAGATATGGAAAGCAGACAGAGAGTAAAGAGAAAGAACCCAAAAAAAGAAACAGACGGCCACAATCTGAGCGAAACAGACAGCACAAATAGAGAGATGATGGAGAGAAGAAGAGGTGGAGCTGCGTCTGCAGACTTTGTCCAGATCTCACCTTGGTATGACTGACCCACATTAATCCATCATTCTGTGTCATTACATTTGCTGAGCTCAAACAGCTTCATACTTCACTTGAGGCAAGAAGAATCAGGGTCAGACTAATGTGAATTTTTTCCTTTCTCTATACACTGCTCAGGCCTTCAGCTTAAATTGGCTATTAACGTCCTTTGGACCTTGTACAGAGAGTCGATCATCAATTTTATTTTACCAGAAGAGGGGGACAGTAAGAACTTTTGTTTTTCAGCACTTGCCCTGTTTCACATTAACTCTCATCCACACACTGACCTCCAGTCTTCTGTGATTGGTTACTGAGCCACTGCAGTGTGTGCACAGCAGATGTAAATTATCTCTAAGCCAACCTGGTACAATGCATCAAATGGCAGCATTTGTGTTTTTAATACTACATGGTCTCTTGAGTAATAGTGTGGATGTGGTATCTCTTAAGGAAACACAGAAAGTAGTTTAAAGAATGTGTTGTGTGTGTTAATAATTCGCATTCTAAGAATATGCTATACTGTAGGCAACTGGACTTGTTTCAGTTTCTTGAGGACGTTTCACCTCTCATCCAGGAGGCTTCCTCCATTCGTCAGAAGTATTATCATGACCCGGATGACTGAGAATATTGATCAACATTTCTAGAATCAATTTTACTGGTTGTGTATAGCCTTATAATAAATGCTTTGCAACCGACCCTGAAACCCTAACGCTTCTAATGCTAACAAGCTAACTTGAGAAAAGTTACACATCACCATGTAAGCATACCAACAATGAGGCTGTTCACCATCCATCCTGAGATATCCAATCATAAGTAGACAGCTTCACGCCTGTCAGTTCACACCCCTGCTCTACGTGCCCCTCACTTCCCCGCTCTACATGCAAATATCCACCTGCAGTACATCACAGAAAAAAAAGACACACAAAGAAAGAAATATCTTCACATATAATGTTTGCCGAATAACAAGAAGGTTAAATAGTTAAGAATTTGTTGAGCTTTTTTAAGGCAGTCTGGTGACTTTCTCCAGGGACAACAAAGACATATAATGTGTTAGTTACTGTTTACTGTATTTGTAAATTTAGACATGTTTAGCCCCATTATATGTTATAGACTTACAAAATGTTGGTGTAAGTGCTGTTGGGAGGTACAACGCCCTTAGACATGAAAACAGAGAGGCTGTTACTGTGATGCTGTGACAAACTGACACTAAAAACAAGGAAGGAAGCATCTTAACGTAAATAATGCCTAATTCATAAGAAATCACAAGTGGTTTAGAATTTTCAATGGCCATTTCACAAAGTTTACTAAGTTCCTCCTCACACACGCCTCTTAAAATTACATGATTTGTAAGTCTGGGGATATTGTGGTTACTGGTTTAATGTTTAGTGGAAGGGTAAACTAATCACCTCCTGGTTCCAGGTCCATAGGCTACTTCACCCAAACACCTCAAAAAAATGCAAATTTTGCTTAATTCCTTTAAAGCTCTTTAAAATTTCTGTATCTTAAAATATTGACTGATTATAAAACCTACTTTCTCAAAACATTTCTAATGAAAAAATAAACACCTAACATGAGATGCAAAGATCTTACGATAATATGAAACAAGTTGTTGATCGTGGTGCAGTGTGCGCTGGCTGCCTGTCTGTCTATGTGTAATGTTGCTTGTTAAGTTGACAGAGCTGAGGGAGCAGCTGAGTTTTGGGGAACTGCACACAGGACGCTTCAGACGTGACACATCTACTCGCAGCATGCGGCAGCTGAGCTTTGCCACAGTAATCAATGTAAGCTGCTGCACCGCCTACAGAGACCACACATCCCTGCTGCCGAGCCACGCAGCCCACCTGAGAACTTCTCGATCCTCTGATGGAGAAACCGCAGGAGGTCGACTCAATGAAAGCTAAATCTGTACAACATAATGCAACAGACCTTTGTTAAGCTTATAATCATCCATGTGTGTTGAGTCTGTGTCAGACAGGTTTGTTAAAGCTACAGTTTGATTGTGTTGTGTGGCCAGATGTCCTAAAAGTACCAGACTTGGTTCCAGTGTTTTAGTTTTTCCACATGAAAGTTTCCTCCTCGCCTCTATGAATTCGATTTACAGTTACAGTTAATTCTATCCAAACACAGACTCTGTTTGTGTCAGATTTCCTCCAGCCGCCCCTCCTCACCTGCTGTCTTTGTTCAACTGTGAAATTTACTCTATTGATTGGACAAATTCAAATCATACACAGGCGGTTGCTTTTTGTGCGTGAAAATGTATTAGCTCAAACTGTGAAGTTTGTTGTTATTCTTCTTTTAGAATGTTCTTTAGAATGTGTTCCCATAAGGACATTTGCGTCACATGAATACAGCCCTGTGTTTGCCCCTCTGCAGTTGATTAGATGTGTCCTTACTGTTGCTTGGTTACGTGTTTTCTTTGGTAAAGAGAGGCCTGCAAAGACGCTGATGGTTTTTCTAAACACACCATGAGAGTAGACTTAGTGCGATGATGATGAAGAAAATAAAAAGGAAAGAAAGAAAGAAAGAAAAGTATGTGTTTAGATGTGATGTTATTTTGTTTTGTTGCTGCTGTTTATTGATTCAGACCGATGTTGTTGTTGGTGGCAACCTCTAGTGGCCGTAACAGGTACGAAAGTAAAAAGGAAGGAAGTCAGATAGTTTAAAGACAACTAATGTCTGCACAGGGCTTTTTGTGTCTTGTGTTGAACCTTTTAACTTAACTTTTTTAATTTAAGCCATCTAAATCTCAATCCAAAATAATGCGGCTGTTTCACAACATTTATAACATAACATGCTAAAATCATGTATTATCTATCAATTTAAGAACAGGTATATGTGTTGTTTTGTGAGCCAAGGCTTACAATTTATTCTTTTGTTTGGGTATGATGACACATTAACCAAATTACTTTAATGAGTGCCTAAAATGAGAAAGCCTCCCTC
This sequence comes from Sparus aurata, assembly GCF_900880675.1. Classification (NCBI taxonomy): domain Eukaryota; kingdom Metazoa; phylum Chordata; class Actinopteri; order Spariformes; family Sparidae; genus Sparus; species Sparus aurata. Next base: position 5,644,942 of record NC_044204.1, on the reverse strand, counting down.
GCATCACCCTGAACAATTACACATTTCTTATATCATCAGTTCAAGATGACTCATCAAAGAAGATATTTGGTATTTTTGGCTAAAGTGTCTCTGCTACTGTGGGTGGACTTGGTTTTCATTTAAACATTTTAAATGTTCTGCCAGTACCACTGGTTTTCTCCATAAAGCGCCTTTACATTCTTATTTATTGAAATGTCTTCACACAGTTTTGGCTGTACAATGTCTGTATATGCATAAATAGAGCAACATTAAATGAGGACATATCTGATATAAGAATAACTCAAACTCTATCACTTGAAATAGGTTTTACATTTCTGGCTAATATCTAAAAACAGATATCTGAATGAATGTAGAGAAAAAGTTAAAGGTTTATTTTTTATTAAAGTATTTTTAAAACATCAGGGCTGGAGAATTAAATGAGTCCCTTTTTGCCACATGAATGGATGAACTGAGGAGTCTCTGAACAGCCTGAGGGAAGAAGCTGCTCTGTTCTGATCAGTTACAAACCCACTGGCTACACCGAAAGCGCCGACACGAGTTGTGTCCCCCAGGGGCTAAATCACCATCAGACAATAGCCACTGGGTTCCCATATTGAATTCAGGTGGCATAAATTCCATATCTGCAAATGTGGGTCAAAATTAGATTCTGGAGAGAAGCCCTCACACTTTGATCCCAAGGGACTGTCACCAAACTGTGATGTTTGACATTGCTGAAGCATTTCCTGCTTTCAGAATCTAAAGATGCTGGAACATGTCTGGACGTGATATAACAAATCCAACATCTTGCCACTTAGTAAAAGGGAAAGAAAAATGGGTTACCAAAATGTGATACACTAATTGCTTTTGATGCAGTGTCTTTACTTTGTTTTCCTTTACTCAAGAAAGTTGGAGATTTAGAGAACAGTTCAATTCAGAGCTGACTCAACAATGAAGATTATCTGCAGAATGAGCTAATAACCGTCTGTCAGATAGTAGGTTTCCAGTAGCATCTACCCAAATGTCACTTTGTTGAGACATGAAGATAACCCATTAGAATGCGCCTGCACTTTGCACAGTGTAACATATTTTGGTCTGAGCAGGATAGACGTGACGGCAGAGTTGCTCTGCACAGTTTAACGACCCCCCTGCAGCTCCCCTCCCACTCAGCTACAGTTCACCAAAATACATAACAGACGCTGGTGAGAAAAGAAACCTGGAGTGTGTGCGCCAGACGAAAATGCCACTTTTCTGGCTCAGAGCTTCAATGCGCATCGGGAGCAAAACACAGTCCACAAACTGGAGAGATGAAGCAGAAACAGACTTCCTCATTTAGAGCTGCCTTGTTTGATTTTTAATGAGCCAAGATCAAGACAGACACAGTTTTTCATCGTGTATAAAAGACACACAGACATAATATTTAAATGTTTGGCTGTTTATATAAAAAGGAGGGGTGACTGTGTGTTTGTAGCTGTGTCAATGTGTGTTTGTGTATTTTTTGTCTCCTTCATTACCTTTACAGTTATTTGGTTGAGTCTGCGTCAGTCCTTTTAAGGGACTTTCTAATGAGTTTAAGTAATCATTTAGTTTATGAAAAACACATAAAAATACTTAAAAGGAACAATTATATTTGAATAAACTATATTTCTTAATTCGCTGAATTAAGCTCACACACACTGTGATGTTTGACATTGCTGAAGCATGTCCTGCTTTCAGAATCTAAAGATGCTGGAACATGTCTGGACGTGATATAACAAATCCAACATCTTGCCACTTAGTAAAAGGGAAAGAAAAATGGGTTACCAAAATGTGATACACTAATTGCTTTTGATGCAGTGTACTTTGTTTTCCTTTACTCAAGAACTCCCAGGGACCTGGGAGCTGTATCATTCAAATATTCTGACTAAGTCAGCTTTTTTTCTCATAACCCCAGACTGCAGCTTTAACATTCATCCCAACGAAAGTCCAAAATATAATTTATATGTATAATTTAATTTATGTATAATAACTATACATTGTGTCTAATTATGTAGAAGAAGTTTATGAACATCCATTTAATCATGCAACCCTGTGTTATGAATATATTACCTTGTGCCTTGTAAGGTCTATGTATAAGAAAATTCTAGAAATTCCTTACAGAAGCACAATACGTAGGACAACATCAATTATTACATTGTTGTTCTATCATGATGCAAAAATAATAACAATATTCTAATCCTTCCTACACGGTCAGATTCTTGAAGTCCTACTCAAAAAATGTTGTTCAACAAACTCAATAATATTTTTAAGCAGCCCATCCACTGATGATTTTCATGGTGTTTATTTGCAGCATTTCTTAGAGAATGTAATGACTAATGATAAGAGAGATGTGGCATTTATTAATTGATTACATTTTCTTATTGCTAATAGCTACGGACTCCTTAACTTAAATAACAAACAGATGTGGACCTTTGAGCAATACATTTCAGAAACCCTGCTAGAAGTCAACATCTGTCTTAAAACCAAGAATCATCTGGACTATATCAGTTGATTAATATCACCTAAGTGAAAATGAACATGTGAATTTAACAAGAAGATCTTACGCCACTAGTCCTTCCACCACCCTGAAAGATTGTAAGCAGCGAAATTGCCCATAAAAAAGAATTAAGTAATTAAAACACTGGAGCTGTGCAACAGTGCAGAGCCGTTAATAGTCTTGGCTGTTAGCTGTCATCTGCTTTCAGTTTATTTGCACCAAATTAGTTCAACCCTGTTACATTCTGCATGACTGGAAACTCAAGTTAATTCAAACAAACTATTGTCTGTGCTTCAATGACTGAGCAGAGGTCAGTGTCAGTACGTGTCAGTACCAGCGCACCAGTATGAGACTGCTGGACCTCAAGCATCATGCTCGAGAATATTTCATCAGTTGAACGAAGGTCAGCTTACTTACTATGCTTCCCTGCAGGAAATGTTAAATAGATGTGGAAATGAGCCTTAATTTCAGTTCAGTAGCCACCATGACAGACAAAATTAAATTTGCCTTCCAGATTATTCACTTTGAAAAACTCACACGTACTGTTACAAAGTGGTTTCAAGCAAAACAGTGGTTTCAAGCAAAACATGGGACCCCTTATACAGCTTTTGGGAATTATCTAATCAGAAAGTTTGACTAAGCACAGTGTTTACTGGTTGATGCAAAAGGCTTATTCCTACTACCACAGCCATAAATGGATGTTAATAAAAGAATAAAAGGCTAAAGTCCACACAAAAGGAAGTTACTCTCACTCACAGGAAACACTGCTCCTGCACTATATATAAATATATATGTATATATATATATATATACATATATATATATATATATATATACACTACTAACAATAAGTTAGGGATATTGTGAGAGACTCAGTGGATTTCATACATACGGTGTTTGTTTCACTTCAGAGAGTTTTGGGATAGGGAGGCAATTGTATTGGGGTGATAGACACACCTCATTTTGTGTTTTCCATGTAATGGTCTCACTGTATACAGTGTGCCTTACATATTGGGGCCAATACCACAAAACTAAAAGATAACCCTTTTCAATGTGGCATCAATTTCAACATTCTGTGGGTATAAAAAGCTGGTATTGTCAGTAAGTCATTCCAAGTTCATCATTCAAACAGCCATGAACACACAACGTCACTTAACGGACGAGCAGCGCCACCTGGCCATAGCGCGCCTTCGGGTCGGTGGCAGGCAGTCAGATGTTGCTCGTGAACTTGGTGTGTCTTAAAGTGTCATCAGCAGACTTGCATCAAGACACAGAACTACTGGCAGAGTTCGTGACAGACCCAGGAGTGGAGCCCCACGAGTGACAGACCGCAACGATGACCAGTACCTAAGGACCTATGCACTCAGACATCGTTATGCAACTGCCACACAGCTGCAGGCCCAGTTACGAGATGTGAGGGTTTCCAGACAAACCATTCAAAACCAACTCCAACGCTTTGGCTTGAATGCCAGACGACCGTTGCAGGTGACTCCACTGACACCAAGACACCGCCGTGAACGTTTGCAGTGGGCACAAGACCATGTGACCTGGACAATGCAGCAGTGGTCTACCGTCCTGTTCACTGATGAGTGTCGGGTCACCTTGCACAGAAATGATGGTCGTCAGCGTTGCTGGAGAAGGCGAGGTGAGCGATACTCCGAGGTCAACATGGTCCCCAGGGTTCCCTTTGGTGGAGGAGATGCAACAGTCTGGGCAGGCATCACCAGTCAGCGCAAAACAGATTTGGTTATTGTAGATGGCTCAGTCACTACACGTTCTTACCTCAGAGACATCATAGAACCCATCATCATCTCCCAATTCCGCCAGCACACCCCCAACTTTCTGTTCATGGATGATGATGCTCCACCACATCGTGCCAGAATTGTCACAGCTCGACTTCAGGAAGTCGGAGTGCCTCATATGGTATGGCCAGCAATGTCCCCTGACCTGAACCCCATAGAGCACGTCTGGGACCAGCTGAAGCAGAGACTGGATGATCGTACCCCACCCCACGTGACCTGGCAGAACTGCGTGTAGCACTTGTGGAGGAGTGGAACGCATTGCCTCAGAACAACATCATGAGGCTAGTGAGGAGCATGAGACGTCGCTGTCAAGCTGTCATTGCGGCAAATGGTGGAAACACCCGCTACTGACATTGTCAATTTTTGTTATTTGGGGCTATCCTTTTTATTGTCTAAATTTTTGGGCTAATAAATATTGAACTAATGAAAATGGTGTTTCTTCTCATTCATTATTAGTAATATCAAAGGGAAAAGTTCCCTTTGATATTACTAATAATGAATAAGAAGAAACACCATTTTCATTAGTTTTATATCATTAAAATGCAGACCAAATAGGAAAAGCACTCATGTAAATAACAATATCCCTAACTTATTGTGAGTAGTGTATATACATAGTCTGTCAGCAGTGTTATTTTAGATCACACTACCTTGCTTGGCAATACCCACTGTACTCTGCCTGGCTTGATTGGCTACATCCTCTACGTTAAGTAATGTGCATGCGCATCTCTGATCAAAGATTTCAACAGAGGCAAGATGTCTCACTCTGTAGATAAAACAGAGTGTTCCAGGGACGGTATGTAAAGGGATGCTGCAGCAATAAATCATATGAGAACAATAATGTGTTTTTTTTTTTTTTTTTTTTGTTTTTTTTATTAAAGTATATAAACCTATTCAACTAGGACCCCCAAATAAAGGTATGTACTAGGGCCGGGACTTTAACGCGTTAATTACGATGAATGAATTACACAAAAATGTACGCGTTAAAATCGCACTTATTTTTGCACCGCGGAACGTTTCTCACTGGAAGAGTTTCAGGGGTACTGATTATAGTGGAGCACCAACTAACGTTCATGACTTCAGACAACAACAATGAACGAAGAAGCAGATGAGACGGCTTTGGATGGCCCCGTGGATGGGAAATTTTGTTTTCAAAAGTGGATGGATGGCAGCGTAGATAAGAGCATGCTATTGCTGCACTTTATGGCAGAAATTTCACTGGTCGGGGCAGCGTTTAGCTCAGTGAGTAGAGCGCGCGTCCCATGTGCCAAGGCTCTGCAGCGGATCCAGGTTCAACTCCCAGCCTGGGTCCGTTTGCTGCGTGTCACTCCCCCTCTCTCTCTCTCCCTGTTTCCTGTCATATCTTCAGCTGTTCTGTCAATAAAGCCATAAAAGGCCAAAAAAAAAATGTAAAAATTGCACTGGTCTGTTGGTCTTGACAAAACAAAAACAATGTTTTGTTGCTTAAGCTTCTGTATTCAGTCATTATTCAATGGTATACAAAAATCCATGTGAAAAAAATTGCTTCTCACTGTTCTCAGGTCAAATATTTATATGCGATTAAAATGCGATTAATTTCGATTAATTAATTACAAAGCCTCTGATTAATTCGATTAATTTTTTTTAATCGAGTCCCGGGCCTAGTATGTACCTTAAAATTTCACAAAACATTAACATAGTAAGATTTTTGATAAATACTCATCAGAAATGTGGATTTAATGACTAAGTGAGCAAGTACAAGCATTAAAAAATGTTTAAAAAATGACATCACTTAAAACCAGGAAAAGACAACACTTATGACATGTCACAAGTAAAGAAAGATAGTATAAGACCACTTAGTTGTGTGAACCCACTCAGTGAACCTGTGATGTAGGTAATGAAAGGGATCAGCTCCACAAGGCTTTGTTGTGTATTTTCACAATCTTATCCTTCAACAGATTTATGCCACGCTGCAACTTTATTGACTTGAAAACTTACCTTTTAAATTGACAAACATCATGTGTGTGATTCATCGCACAATTCAAACAGGATTCATTTGGGACTTTGTATCTCTATATCAGTTCAAAACCTCTGCTAACAGCTTTGTGTAAGATGTCGGTTTAATCTACTGACACAAAGGAACATACGCACATGGTTTTTCCATTGCATGACCTTCATTTTCTTTCTTTTTTTTTATGTGAAAGAGAAGCTGAACAAGCTCCAGTTCTGCAATTACCAAAAGAAAGCAAACGTCGAGGTATTGCTGTTTGTACAATATTTTAAATAGATTGCATGAAAAGAGAGAAAGTATACGCAAGTAACAAAAGGAATCAAATGAGAGTCAAGGAAAGATAACTTGGGGATGCAGCCAGAGATGCTTCATGAGCATGGAATAACAGTGGTGGAACAAATTATCCAATGAGCATCATTATGTGTTCAGAGAGGAGCAGGTTTTAAATAAACACCGGTGCCCGTCTACAGTTTCTTCTCCGTTCATGTAACAAAAGAGCAGGTGTCCTTTTACTGAATGGGGCATCCTGAGGAAACACTACACCAACATTCACAGATCATTTGCCTCGCTGCCCAGACTTGTAATAATAATAAACCTTTACCTATACCTTTACTTCAATTGAGCACAGTCACAAAAACCTTTCACTGCGCATCCTGTATGAGTATGTGACAAATAAAAACCTTTCAATCTTGAATTTTGAATCTAACAATAATTATCAGAGTCAGGTATTAACAGTCAATATCAGGGGATTCGATGTGATGCTGCTACTGGAGGGAAATGGTGAGAAAGCAACAAATATGAACTGGAAAATAAACAAACTTTCAGCTAAATGCTCACGCTGTTTGAAAGCTCACAGGCATCAGTTGAGCCTTTTCTGAGCTGCTAATCTGTGTGTCACATTTTTAGCTTTACCGCAGCGCTCATTACCATCAAACCACATATCATTTTAATCTTATACTCTGCGTGGTATAGATGAGATGTTTCTTTTCATAGTCAGAGCTAAGGTGTCTGTCACATTTACCTGATAATCATCAGGAAGAAAAATCAGCATGCTCATTTTCCTATTTCCTCAGAGGATCTGAAATGAAGAAGAATCCCCCCCCCCCCCCACACACACACACACACACACACACACACACACAAACACTGCAAGTACACTAAGATAAGCAAATAATCCATTTGTGTGGATACTATGTGCTAAGTAGGATGTAAAAGTTCTGCAAACAAGCCTATAGACTGTTAACTTTTTCACTCTTTTGAAACTTGTTTACAGCTCAAAACAGGAGGAAGATGCTATGACTCATCAACACTTAACGCACAAAAATAATAGCTACATTTATGTCCATTCAAAACAGCTTTTTTTCCCTTGGACTGTTAAGAACTGCTGAACGGAAACCATTTAACTGTACACAAGATAAACTATTAATATTCATGGTATTATAAAGTTTTATTCCACATATGTGAAACTTTTCCAAAGACTAGAAAGTGTTTTTTTTTTTTTTTTTTTTTTTTTTTTTTTTATGTGCAATACATTATTCTAATGTAAAGTCCATGGACTGATAAACACTAAAGCATAAAGCCACACAACAATTAACCAACCTAAGGAAGCATAAAACATATTTTGGCTTCAAATGACTGCGTGCTATTATGTCTGGTATCCATCTATTAACACACAGTCATGCATTTCCCACTTGTTTTAGTACTTCAGGGAGCCAGAGAAAAAGGTTTGACTTCAATTACTCTAAACATTATATTCATTATTATATCAATCTGCGAAATGTGAGAAATAATAATGGTATTATTCATTTCCATTTTAATTCTAATTCAAAACGTACATGTTTTCAATTTATTGGCTGTTCAATAGTTTCTACATAGAACTGAGTTTCACGTTGGTGTCATTGCTAATTTCTTATTTCTTCTTTATAGTTTGGCCTTCTTTTACAAATGTAAAAGACATTAAAACTGCAAGCAGTAATGAACGGGCCCTTGCAGTCCGCGCATGTCGGGCTGCAGCGTTGTCGGACTGTGCGCTCACCTGTTACAAGCATGTCATGATGGGGAGAAACAAGCAGTGAACGTCATGTCAATCAGATGATGTTTGTCTGACTTCCTGTGTCCAGTGGGTGGCGCTACGGATATGACACAGTATTGATGCACTGATCTATTCATGGCGACTCCCTCTAGATTCCTGAGAGATTTGGCCGAGATAGGAAATTGTATGAAGAAGTTATTAGGACTCGATGCTTCATGACGAAGGATTTAATGGCGGGCACTGCCACAGCCAGTAGGTATGACGTAGGATAAAGATTTCCATAACTTTTCATCTTCAAGGTCAGAGGATGATACTGAGTGACTGTGAAGTCGGTGGTATTACATCTGTAGGAGGAGATAATTTAAGTAGGAAGATTGGCAATATTTAAAAATGGCGGCCAAAATCAAAATGGCCGACTTAGCATTGATGCTGAGATGTATTCAGGACGACAGCCTCTACACTTATGAGCAGTTTGGTGTGGATAGGAAATTGTATGTTGAAGTCATAAAGCCTTGATGCTTGACGGCGAGGGAAAAAAATGGTTTCCACCGTCCCGCCCACAAGAGTATGACGCAGCTGAAAGATTTAACTTTAACTTTAACTTTTGTTCTTCAAGGCATGAAGATGATAACTGAGTTAATGTGAAGACTGTGGTGTTTAAGCTCTAGAACAAGATAGTTTTCAAAGTAGGCATGAATTTGGGAAAAATGCCGCCACACATCAAAATGGCTGACTTCCTGTTGGAGTAACAGTATGGGACCCCAGACTTTTTTGTGTGTCTGGTCATGAGGAATCTGCGTACCGAATTTCGTTTGTCTACGTGCATGTGGAAGGCAGGGAAGAACATTAGGGGGCGCTACAGAGCCTGCAGGTCAGGACCACGCCCAGTGACAATGCAGGATCGTAATTTTCGCCGGATGTGACGTATATTCTAAATTTGGTGATTTTTTGGGTATGTTCAGACATCCAAAACTGCAGTCAAACTTGGAGAAGAAAATTTCTTTCCTTCCAATTACAATAGAGACCTCGCAGGTCTACCTGCTCGGGCCCTAAATATAATGCTGGTGGCTGAACCCATAGGCCCATATGGGTTCAGCCACCAGCATTATATATTTTCTTTAACATTTGTTGTTATCATTGCAAAATAAATTACCTAACACCTCACCGCAAGTTGACACAGACAATTCTCCCACCCCCTAGCATTTGTGGTATTATAGTTGGCGCCTCAGTGACAAACACAACCAGATCGCTCTCAGTTTTCCTCAGAGTAACAACTACCAACAACACAGGGTAAAACACAAGTTCATCCAATCAATCCGTCTTCATTTTCCCAGGAGACTGTGCGCCCAGCCGCAGACAAATTGCATAACGCAAGCAAGATTAGGGAACCAATATAAAGACACGTCTATCTGATGCACAGATTCTTTAGAGAAAGAGTTGAGCTACATAAGTGGAGGATATGCCTTTACATAGTTAAATAGTCTGTTTCCCTCTCTGGCTCTAAATCCTTCCACAGATAGAAGCAGCAGCTGTGGCAATAATCAGCAGTGGTGAGGTACTGACAGTTAAAAAGCACAACACAGGGACCCAAAGCAAACAGCAGTGTTTCCTCTGCCCTCATCCACATCATTAAAATACATACAGTGTGTATGGATGAAAGTGTGGACTTACTGTAGGATTTTGTGAGAGTTTATGAGACACAGTGATGTGTTGTGTAAAGAAAGAAGGATAAAATGGATATGTCCATGTGTGTGTGTGTGTGTGTGTGTGTGTGTGTGTGTGTGTGTGTGTGTGCGTGTGTGTGTGTCAATAAGATCATAATCACCCTCTGTAGCAGTCTTGTCCATGTGTGTATCAAAGAGAATGACTCTGTGTGAAAGCACTGGGCAGCCCTCAGCTCAGAGCCACTTGTCGGCACAAATTAGCTAATTGTTCTGCACTTCCACATGAAATAGGACATATTTGTTTCAGTGGAGAAGCTGGCAAAGAAACAGTCCTCCCTCTTCCAAACCTTCTTTTAAGTTTTATTTCATTTTTTTTTCCCTTAATGGTGAAAAAACAACACAGCTCAAGCTCCACTTCTTTCTTTTATCCTCATTTTGTACTGTTTCAGTGCTGCAGAGGGAGAATTCAGTTCTTGTGAGTGAAACATGGAACGAGAGTGTTGAGCTCAGGGAGGGATGAAAGTAGGGAATTTAAGTTTAAATATTCTGCTCAAAACATCTTTTTTTAAAATTCTGAAAGTCAGTGTGAAATAGTTCCTGTGCAGAGGAACACTGAGAACTGAAGTTGGAGGATGTATTCTACAGCAAAAAAAATAGAATTTCACGACAGGTCTCACTTTATTTCGGAACGTGTGTCATATGTGTTTTCTAATGCTTGCCGTGCTTTTGTTTGTTTCTGGTCTTGCTTTTCCCAGTAGAAGGATAATTCTCTCCAGGTTGATATCACTGAATTGATACAAAAATAATACATAATATCCCCTTAGATGTATTTATCCATCATCTTCATTTTTACACTTTCACACTATAGGGCACAACTACATTAGTATATTATAATGTTATCTCTGTAAATCTCCACCATAGCTGGCCATTGACAGCTGTTGATTAGCATCTGTGGCCACATTTTCTGAGTATGTCCCGCACCGTTGGCACTAGTTGGCCCTTGTCAGAGGTCAGAGGTTCTTTGGCCATCCACGCAAATTGAATCAGCAATGCAGCTGAGTAAATAATATTTTATATTATACTGCATACAATACCCAGAAAGGAGCTCAGCCACTGAGTGATATCACTGGAGGTAATTTATCAGATTACATGTAGCTTCCTCTGTCTTCCATGTTTCAAGAAAATGTGAGGTAAAAACTGGAATTCTCCAAAAAAGAGGACCCACCATTTTTCTCTATGGCAGCCACATCCATGCAAAGGCTTTCTGGAAGAGATGCCATCAGATGTGTGAACATAGAAGCTGCCTGAGGATCTTTTCTGAAAGGAGAGGATCAAAGAGCAGGAGTAGGCCCTGGAGGCTGAGCCGGCACGTGCCTGTGAGTGCTATCACTGACAGGTGGGATGAATCACCTTGTCAGGCATGAATGAAAACGGGTTGGAACCACTGTATAATGGAGCACTTAATCCACCCAACACACACAGACTCCAACTCCTGCTGACTCCTGTCCATCTGGGAGGATAACAGACTCAGAGACTCGGCAGATGTCAGTTTTACTGCCTGAGATTTTGACGGCATTTTCAGCGTGCTTCGTGATCATGCCTGCGTTGAATGGAGACCTTTTCTCCTCAGTTTGAGTGTGTTCATGCATCAGCAAATGTTTTTTTTGTTTTTTTTATATGAATGGAGGATTTCTTATTGAGATTACGTAAGCAGGCGCTGAATGAATAATTCAGTGTGTGATTTGAAAAAAACGGTGCACCATGTCGGCTGCCAAGTCTGCACTCTGCAACACAGCCACCAAACAGCATAAGTGGGGCTTGAATGGAGGGATAAAAAGAAGTTGAACAGACTTGAATTGTGCTGTGAGCCGCTGCCATCGCTGCAGTGAAGAATCAATGTGTCACAATTATCTACGGGTGACTTGAAGTGATTAATGATGAAAGGACCCCTGAGGGTTATGAAAAGATGCAGGGACACAGAGAGTATACCCCGACACACCCTCACACAACAGAAGGTGCTGGACTTATCACACATAAAAAAAAGCCAGATATCACCATCAAACAGACAAAGGACAGCTTAAAATGTATTGTGTGTTTTCCTAAAAAGCAGCCTCTTGTCGCCACATGCCACTGTGTTATTTTTGTTATATTAAGGACAATGTTTGGGGTTACACCCCGTTCCAGTATCTTTAACATTCAGGATAAAAAAACAACCACTTACATAAGGTTGATTGAGGTTAGTAAAACTGCAAACATGCAGTTCTGTAATGGGAGAGAAACCCTCTCTCTGTCCAGGTCCTTGCTTTCCACCTCACACACAACTTCATCTAGCCCAAATAACACTTTTTTTCATGCAGGTGATTCCCTGTTTCATCCCAATAGGTTCAAGGGAAAACTGATGTGTTTGACAAATCTTTTTTCCACAGAATTTACACAGAAAAAGAAGCTTGGGGTGATACATTTCGAGAACCTTGCCGTTCCAGCGTTAATTTTATGGTTAATCTGTAAAGAAAACCCTGCCTCCATTATATATTTGTGTTTGATAACTGCATTTGAGAAATCACTGCAAATACATAGTATATGTATAGTATAAATGGTATATAGAAATGGTAAATTGACTTTTTGACTTTTTTTCTGATTGTCTGGTCTCCCGACCACTAAAAAAGCACTGCAGGACACAAGCCACATTCACCCGTCCACACCAACATCCATACACTGGGGCCATGCATAGCTCATTGTTAGCTATACACCACTTCCAAAGTGCCAATTTATATGCTCGGCACACCCTCAAACACTGATGGAAAAGACAGTGATGGAGCAGTTTGGGGTTCAGTATTTTGAGTCGAAGGCAACACGCGCAGTACTTGCAGGGATATCCCCAAAACATCACATTAATATATTGCATAGATTGCCCTTTCTACATATTATTCATGGTATGTTGACATCAGTGGCGGCTGGTGACTGAAAAAATTGGGGAGGACAGGAGGAAAACCAGTCCACAGTGTCATATTTTATACAAGTCAACTACTTATCCCTACTTTCTTATATTCAATGAAAATTAAGCAATAAAACAATGACTTACAAGACTTCTTTAAAAAACATTTTATTAAATGGCTAATATACAAGACAAAAAAACACCAATATGTACCCCTTCCAGAATTCGATCCCCAGTCACCTGTGTGGCAGGCAACTGCTCTACCCACTGTGCTACCACAGCAGTCAATGTACATACTTCACAACAGCACAGGACATCACACTCATCACTCATCACAATCGCCAAAAACAACTGTGTTGCTGCTCTGTAATGTGTCCCAGTCGCGCCGCTAACGTTATGTCCTCCAGCAGGATGAACAAAACAAAAACTATGAATTATCTTTCTGACTGCTTCTCTCTGATTTCTCCGAACAGTTTTTTTTCTTTCAGAAATGTGCTTATATTTCCTTTGAAACCAATTTCAATATCGCTGAAAACTCCATATTTCTTGTCCGAGCATGGCTGGCAGTGAAAGCTGTAAAAAACACATAAGTATTTTTTGTTTACGGTTGTATAAATGTGAGAATGAAATTTGGGAACTGTTATTGGACCAACCTGCTGTCAATCTTGTATTCTGGTGATTGGTAAGGGAGGACGTCCTCCCTTAGCGCGTCATTTTACGTGTCTTAGCCAATCATAGATCAGCTTGAAAAAATCCTAAATGCATTGAGTGAATGGAAGGAGATCCCTCCAACGGAGGACAGAAGCCCTCCGTCCTCCTCTAGCCCCCACCTTCCTGCTCCCTGCTCCTCTCACAGACTGCTCTGTATCCTCCGTCTGCAGCTGTCGCTGTTCAACCTTTTTAAGTGGATTTTCTTCCAAAGAAGAAACTTTTTTTATGATATAATATATATATATATATATAATATTTTATAAATGATACTGAGATTTGGTAATGATTTATTTCAACCAGTTACTCTTTCTTAAAAAAAAAAAAATGATCTTCCTCTTGCCTCTCAAAAATAGTGGAGGACCAACCTCCTCTGCCTCTATGGACGAGCCTCCTCTGGTTGACATATATAAAAGACTTGTTACTGACCAATTTCTGTTTAGTGGAGCATTAAAGTTATCATTATAAACCTTAAAAAGGACAAGAATTCCTTGTTTTAGTTCTGAAAAGTTATTTTGTTTTGTTTTTGCTCATCAAATAAATGACGGTCACAAATGTAAGTAATTGAATAGACAGCTGGATGAGCTGAATAAACGGGCAAACAGTTGACCCATGTACTGTAACAACATGAGCGACAAGAGACAATCTATCTGTTTGGTTTCATGCTGTCTGAGGCTGAACTCTCCTGTTGAAAGCAATCATGCGGAAAACAGGATCTGTCACAGGACACCTGAGGTGGTGAGAAGGGGGAGGGTAAACAGCAGAGCGAGAGGGGAAAACTGATTCAAGGAGAGGAAATAGACGCTTGCTGCTATCTGATCCCTCTGAATCTGACTGACTGCATTGTATTGACTTGTGGCTCCATGTAGGCCTGTTCCAGGATGATTGCAAAGGCCTCCCTGATATGAGCTATAAGAGAACAAGATGTGTTTGACATGTAAATATTAGGTGTTGGTTAAGTATAACCATAGGTTGATACAGCACACATGGAGGTGTGTCAGGCACACTTTGATCCATCTTTGGTATGACTTGATACAACTTGCTGCACTTAAATGGATAATCGAAACGTAATCCTGCACCACCTGGTATGACCTGGCATGCCAAAAAATGCTAATGGAAAAAGGCCCTGAAAATTAAAGCATCAGGGTACAAATCCTGCACTGTAAGATACATTAAATAAGACTGAAAATATGGTCAACCTGGGGAGAGATCAATTTTAGATATGTGTGCAGCAGACATCACCTCAACAGTGTGCCATGATGGAAAGAATGACAGTTTCTGCTGCATCTGCATTATGCAATACTGTACATACCTAGCCACAAAAATTGCATTTAAGAAGTTGTTTAAATTGAAAGGAAAACTGGACAACTAAACAAAATCAAACCGCAAAAATGACCTATTATTTAGTGTTTGGTTTGCAATAATAAAACATAGATCTACCCTCAAGCACACTTATTTACCTAAAGGGATAGTTTGGGTTTTCTGAAGCGGGGTCATATAAATTACATATCTATAGTCGATCTGTTCCCTACTGTAATCACCAATCAGCGCAGCCTCAGTTTGGAGAAGTCTGGGCTGGAGCGGCTCTCTGCTTCTCCAAACTGAGGCTGCGCTGATCGGCAATTACGGTAGGGAACAGATAGACTACAGATATGTACTTTATATGACCCCACTTCAAAAACCCGAACTATCCCTTTAATATTGATGAAAAAGAGAATCCGTGTTCCACATTCTGGTGTGCATATGATATACCAAACTTGGCAATTCAAGGTGCCATTTAAACAGATGTAATTTTAGATAAGTAGGCTCATACAAGGCATGACCATCGGCACAATCCTACACAACATTAAATAAAATCTGTGTAACATGAAAAATGCATCACCTCGCCCGCTTGACAAGCCAACAGAAAGCGTTGCTCAAAAGTCTCCCCCAATCAGGGCCATTCAACGGCTGTTGGAGAGTTAAGCATTACGAGCCACGTCAATTGCATTTTTATGTTGAATTATCACAGTCATGTTAAGTCCCTTTTCACAGTGATAATATTGCTAAGTTTTTAACAATTTCATGTTTATATGTGCCCCAAGTCCCTAAAAGTAAACCTGTCTAAGTGGAAGGAAGTAGGTGATAATTTCCGAGTGATGCTCAAGAAACTCTTTTAAATAACATCCCAGGAAAGTGAACATAATGTGGAAAACATTTGGAGCATGATGGTATAAGGTCTAACTGGGTTATAATCCATGCCAGAGGATAAACTCGTATGTATACTGCAAATGGTAAATGAGAGATAAGACAGTAATGTGATGTCATGCTGACAGAACATGCGGTGCGACATGTGTGATATGACAAATATAGGTTTTTCCTTCTGGTAAATCAGCAGCACAGCAGATACTGTCTCCTCTCATTAAGAAAGAGTTGCAGATTAAGAAGTATGCTAATGATGGTACATTTTCAATAAAATAGTTAGTACTCCCACATTGTAGTCTCTATTCCTCAAGGACACTTTAAGCAAACATATATCACACATATAATTTACTATCTGAATCTCCTCAGGCTAATACAAAAGTGCTCAAAGAGGAATGGGCAAAACAATCCAGATCACAAATGCACAATGGAGCAAGATTAATTAGTAATCGATGAGAATTTGCAGTAATACAAGGTATAAACTCTGCTATTACAAATGTATACATTGGGCATTTCTTATGCTGCAGAGCCGATCATTACAGGTTTTCTTGATTGCTTTGAAGCAGCAGTCAATTCAACTCCACATTTTCAAAACAGTTAACACACAGGCCGAAACAGTGGCACTCATGGTCAAAATGACTCATTTTGTTTGCAAAAGGCTCTAACCGTGCCAAAACATTTAAAATATGCAACAAAAACTAATTTTGCCTTCAAACAACACAACTTGCAAACAACTGTATGAGCTCTTCCAATCAACCATTACACAGTGGACAACAAAATACAAAATACAGCACTCAGTGCGAATCGGTGCACCATTGCTTGTCATTGTGGCCTATTACTCTATGTAGCTTTCATGCCAGTGCCATTTGTTGTCAAATTTGCCTTCTTGCAAAGAATTGAATCCAGAATCAGAAATTCTTTGATGCATTTTTTGATTCCATTGATTCTTTTTTTCGATCTGTGGCTGAAAACTGAAATACTGTAAATATTACACAAAATATATGGAAACCAAAATAAAATCTATTGAGTATAAGAAAATAAGAAAGCTGGTAGTCTCATAGTTCACAAAACATTTCTGCAGCTTCACAGCAAGCATTTTACTGAACAACTGACCTATTTTACAGTTTTTATTGATTGCTTTGACCTGTTTAGACAAACTGGAATCCACTCGGTTTTCATCATCACTGTCTCAGCAGAGCCCAAGACACCTCTTGCAAATGTGTTAACCGTTTCTCATTGAATTGACACATTTTCCCCACCCTTTTGCAGAACAATTAACACGGATGTCATTCAAGCAGTCCAAACTCCATTGTTTTAGCTATGGTAACCAAACAGAAACCATCTGTTCCTAACTATTAGAAACTACTTGCTAATGTGTTCCTGCATCTACGTTTGTGTGTCATATGACATGTATAAGCATGTAATTCTTAACATATGATGATGTATGTAAGTA
The DNA here is from genome assembly GCF_900880675.1 of Sparus aurata. Classification (NCBI taxonomy): domain Eukaryota; kingdom Metazoa; phylum Chordata; class Actinopteri; order Spariformes; family Sparidae; genus Sparus; species Sparus aurata. The sequence continues at coordinate 5,627,689 of NC_044204.1, read as the reverse complement.
GTGCGCTGCGTGGGCTGGTGTGAGATAGCAACATAAATCATACTCTCTGGCTGGAGCTGACAGAGACCCAGTATTAGTGCCATAAACTGGATATGGATCCCATTCATGACATCACAACACAAAAGTGGGTCACTTAGTGTAACCCTACCATCGCATTAAAAGGTGGTCTCCACAACCTTTTCCAAGCCTGCACATCCTTCTTACATGATGACATCTTTTCGTCCATTTTAGTTTTTAACCCTGTATCACCATTTGTATCATATTTGATAGATATTTTAAATAGTTTTTGGCAATACATAAATATGTATATGTTGGTTAATTTCTGCTGATTTTTCTCTTTCTCATATCACTCTCTCTGTGGGGCTTTGAGTCAAAGCAAGCTGTTGCTTTGATAAAAAGCTGATAAAAAGTTGTCCAACTCTGCCTTCGCAATGATGGTGATTTAAGCAAAATGTAAATGTCTCTCTCTCTTTCTCCCTCTCCCTCTCTCTCTCACTCTCTCTCTCTCTCTCTCTCTCTCTCTCTCTCTCTCTCTCTCGCTCTCTCTCTCACCCTTCAGGCTAATGGACGTCAACCGAGCGGAGGAAGCTATAAAATGACTCTTTACATTCCAAAGTAGAAAAAAAAAGACCACCAACAGTTTTAGCAGGATCCTCATTTTAATCAAACAAGCCTGAGGGAAAGACGACTACACAGGCACAGTAGAAATCCCACACTGTCTATTGTTCTCTTAGCTGAACCAAGTATCTGAAGATGAGAATGTCCTTGAAAAAAGAACCAGGACAGCCAATTCATTTCTTAATCTGCAGCATCTTGAGACTGGCTTACTAAACACTGCAGCAGCCATGTGTGCTGTATTTCCATATAATACTTGGTGTGGATGAATACAGACACACAGAAAACACCTACAGGCACTATGGCTGCTGGTAATTCAAAAATGTTTTGCTTACATTTTATGTAAGAAAGTCTTCAATTTGGATTGGTTTTAAGTGCTATAAATTGGTCATAACTAGTTCATTTTGTTGTGTTTTGGCAGCATATCCACCCATAGCTCACAATTAAAAAAACTAAATGAAGAAAAAAATCATAACCAATGTAGATGCTTTCAGCAGGTCCCAAGAGCTCACTTAATACTTTGATGGTTATGACAGTGGTCTCACCACAGCCAACATATGTTTATCTACTGAATACCAATGGGAAATTGTGGAGTTTAGTGTCACACAGTTTGGATGGACAGTGTTCATCCCTACAATACAGTCCTACAGTTTTATAAGTGTAACTGTTCCATAAGCTAAGGGTGGCACAGCACCTTACTAAGACACTTTAAGTTGGCTTTCCTGTTTAATCTAGTAGAGCAGAGTCTGGGTGTCCTGCAATCATAAAATGCTAAAAATACCCTATTTTTTTATAGTGATGTAGAATGCCAGTGATTCCCTTTCCAATGTAACACAAAGTAAAAGGCTGGTATTGCACACACCAATACAATACTGATTTATTCGAACAAAAGCCTAATAAAATGTCTTTTGTAGTACTGAGAATGTGCAAAAAACTCCCATTGTTGAACATGAACACACAAACGTAAGCCCAGACAGATGTGAATCACTATCACATGGTCAGTAATAGATACATGTCAGCAATTGCTACACTCTCTCTCTGTACCTGGATAATGCCTGCCAGTGACAAAGGACTCAGTGACTGAAGTCTGTCAGCACCATTCTTCAGACCACCTCATCTTATTCTGTTTTGTGATTAAATGCTTAACAAGGTTTGTGGTGTTACCACAGTGTCCACAGTCCTCCCACACGTCACATACAGCGTCATTACTGTTCTGAGAACTGTATAGGCTCATCACATGAGCTATAATCAAAGTCAGCTCTGTGTCAGAGGTGCCTTACACATTTATAGAGGCGTAGATTGCATATGATAAAGACAGGCAGAAGGAAAAGTAGTTCATGTCATGTCAGCCAGGTATCATGTAGACTAGATCCTGGTTGTAAAATACATATTTAGTCCACATTTACAATTTTAGATATCATTCTTTTAATATGAAAATTATAATACCTATCAACCTCTACTAAGAAAATTAACAACACACTGAGAGATGGTGTACTTGCATGTTGTAGCTTAATAAAGTGAGTTGTTGAGCTTTCATACAACAAACCCTAATTGTGCCCAAGAGTGTTTAATAAAGTATGCCTCACAGAAACTAAAAACTTTGGGAAAAGACTGGGAAAGTCAGTGGTATGTCCAACCCGATAAACAAGTGATGAGATCAAGTGTTCCCAATGGAAAACAACCCAAACTACAAACTACAACTTAAACAAAGGTCTGCTTGATGTCCAGATGTGTAATCTAAGAAATGTGATAAAAACTTTTTTTAAATAGAAAAACGGAATAAATCTAAGTTTATTTTGAGGCGGATGTTTTGATGTGTTGCATATTAGGTCAGGAAATCAGGAAGAGATGCAGCGAAGAATCTACAGTAAAGCTGATTGATGCTCACCTCTCACTGACAAGCTCCTCCATCACCGGCATCTGGCCTGCAGTGCTGACATTCATGTAACCATAAATGCAGAGAGTCCCTGCAGACACAAGATCACAATTTACAAATTAATGTAATCATTTATATTATTACAGAGTGAACTTAATTACAAATACAAAAGAATTCAGGCGGCCAACAGACTCAGTAGATTACATTAACATACACTTATTAAACCAAATCAGAATTATGCAAATGCAACAATTTTCTTTGACATTTGAATTCCGCTGGCCAGCACTATGAGTGGGCAATAATGTTGGATTTAGTTAAAGGCAGACATAAAATTTCTGACACAAGTTTTTAGACTGGCATAAATCTTGTAGTAACCTGTAGTGTAAATTAATTCACCTGACAGCAAGTCAAATGAAATTTACATGACCGTCACAAAAGGTGGAACTAAATCTAAAACCTGCCTTTCGTATTATGTGTTACCCAGAGAGCAAGAATGATCTAAAAGAAAAATGCAGATACTTTTTGGAAACCTTTGGCCACATCTTTCTATTTTGGTTTTAAATTCAGAAAGTTGGAGGTCAACTCATCCCACACTTTGTTCACTGCAATAAGCACAGCTATAAAAGCTGTAAGATGAGAAGTGTAAATAATATTAGCACCATGTGAAGAGTGAGAACAGCTCAAGCTCACAAGAGGAAGAGTTGGTGATTCCATTTGTCTTTTTTAATCTGACCTGAGTTACAGCACATACAATAATTATAATGTTGTCAAGAAAAAAGTCAACACATTCCTAAACTAGATACCCTCACACCAGCTACAACACCTATCAACATGTCCATGTTCTGAGCCATGACCACTCAATAGCAATTACTGCATTATGACTACTCAGTAGTCACTGGTTGGACCATAACTGTTGTCAAACTCAGCTCTCATTTTCATGTGAACCTGTCACTTTATATGACTGCACCTTGCATGGCGCTATCACGTTGACAACAATACCAGTTTCACGAGAGTGGATGGGAATGATTGACACTGTGTAGCAGTGATCTGCAACTTAAAATGAATGTGGGCAAGGGGCAGTTCCAGCCCCCTGAAAAAATGTTATGGCACTCAACTTCTATAAACCTGGGTTTAAAAAAATAAAGACAATTATATTTCATTCATACTTTAACACTAGAACGGTGTTATAATAATGCTTGAACAGTTGAGTGAAAGTAAAGGTGAATGAGGATGGATAGTGAAGGTCGATCTGTCAGCGAGTTCTGGAAAGATGCTTCAGCCATATATAAGAACCAGTTTATCATGCGGACATTTACAATTGAAACATCTTTCAACAAATGGAGGGCAAAATAGATGTACAGTTAAAATTTGTATCTTATTAAGCATGAATTGAGTGTATTTCTGTTATTAAATAAGCAATGCATGAGGAAAATAATTATCCTGTTGAGGGAAAATACCTGTAAAATGACACAGCAACATAAAAGTGATTGTTCTTGCATAATTTATTGGAAGTAAGTTATGTGACATCCAGAATAATTCTGGCATACATAATCTTCATGTAAAAACTGACCTATATTGTACATACATATACGTACGTACATACATGCAAACACACACACATTGGACTTGGATTCAACTGTTACATGGACGATATATTATTCTGGAGTATTTACAGCCATAAAAACAAACTGCTAGCATCAACTAAAGCTAACCTCCATTCAGTAACTGAGTTCAGTCAAGCTTACAAATAATATGTTTTCATTCACTTGAGATAAAAAAAGGGTGCGTCTATATAATGTTTTGTGTTTTCCTTGATGCCTTTTCCCTTAAAAAAAAAAAAAAATCTCTACTACTTTCAATAAATAATAATTGAGTCCCACGAAAATGTTATAGAAGCCATGTTTCCAAGGTTAAACTTCCTAATACGAAGAGATGACCAGAAGTTGCCGGAGGTAAGGGGTTAAAGGTCAGCTGTACAGACCATCTCAGCAAAATGACATATAAATGTGTCCCCATGGATAATCGTCATGTAGAAGCCTATATGTGTGCCTGTCAGTAAGATTTATCCTCGCATATATGTACTGTTCAGTCAGAACAATGGATATAGCCTTCATATAAATACATAAGTGTACAGGTCTGTGCTGGTAACACACAAACTCAAGCAAATCCAGCCAGTGTACCAAACCAAAACAAGCATTCATCTCTGTATGTACTGATGAATATGGATTCAGAACTGGAAGCTTGCCTACACTCTTTTATCATAGAGGGTTAAAGTCTCATATTGACCTATTTTGATAGATCACTGTGTAATATAATTAATCTATGGCATTGTATATTAAAATCCATCCTGACTCCGTTCCATCGTTGGAATGTGAAAGCATCATGTCCAGTTTGATAAACACATTTTTACTTGTGTTATAATGTCTTCTGGGCCCATGAAACTTAGATATGGAAAATTAACTTGCTTTGCTTTGATAATGACTTTTTAGTAACATAAGTCTTACACATACATAATCTGTTTGGCCCCACCTGGTACTCACTGATTAGACTGGATCTCAATTTTAAATTTGGCTACCTACACAACACATGATGCAATAACCTCTGCAGACCCCATGGAGGATCTCTGCAAACACCACAATGAATCCATGATGGTGTTTTAATCAATCATAATCAATTAGTCATTTGTTGGCAAGTTGTGTGTTGGCAGGAGTGAATATTATCAGCTACTCAGCTACACAGTTACTCTTCTAAATACTCATCATCAGGTGTAATTGTTACATAACTCAGTACATGATCTAACTGAGTCCAGCTCCATCCACAACTCCTCATGATCAAAACAGCACTTGTTTCAAATTTAACACATGAAGAAAAAAAGATCAAGAGATCATGTCTAAGAGCAGAAAGACTATGTTTTGGAGGAACAACAGCTAGCTTGACATTAGCCCTGCACACAGTTGTCCTCCAAACCTCGTCACCATAAAAACGGATGTATATGTTGTCTGTGCGAGCAGCTTATTCTAAACCAGAATGTGTTAGGCAGAGGCCTGGAGTGGTTGTTGTAATTATGACAGTAGCAAGAGGAGAAGTCAGGTGACGTAGAATAAAGAGTGACAATGTGTAGGAGAGATCAGGCTTAATGGATGGATTAAAGACGCAGAGACTTTCACCCAAGAGACAGCTGTTTGTGTCTCATGTCTTATTTGAACTTGTTTAGTTGTTAAGATGTGTCGATATCTATCTGTTGTAAAATTGGTTGAGACTGTTAAGATGTGAAATATTAACAAAAAAAGGGAAACTCAAGCTGCTGCTACACTTTATTATATTTTTAAAAAATTAAGTACTTTAAGATGCACAATTTCTAAAAAGCTATTTTATTTATTTTCACTATTTTACTTTTAAATGCAGCCAGTCCTTTCCTTAAAGAGAGAAGAAAATAATATGTATCAACAGTATTATATATCTGTATAATTAAATGTTAAGTGACCTAAGTAGAAAACATGGAAACAGTAGTTTTGGTTCCTAAACTAAGTAGCTCAACGCCTATACCTAACCAAGCTGTTTTGATGTCTAAACCTAACCAAGTTGTTTTGATGTCTAAACCTAACCGAGTTGTTTTGATGTCTAAACCTAACCGAGTTGTTTTGATGTCTAAATCTAACCAAGCTGTTTTGATGTCTAAACCTAACCAAGTTGTTTTGATGTCTAAACCTAACCAAGTTGTTTTGATGTCTAAACCTAACCAAGGAGTTTTACTACCTAACCCTAATGAATGACTTAAGTGCCTAAACCTAACTAAGAGGTTTTGAGGCCTCAACCTAAGCAGACTGTGAATGGGTTTTCGTTTTTTTTTTTTTTTTTTTTTTATTGTGAATCATCCATTCAGTCACTTGGGTATGAGGAAGGGTCTCGTCTTCACAGTGAACCTCCTGGATTCACCCTGCAAGATATATGAAATATCAAAACCAGGTGAATTTTGGATGCGTAGCTTTACCAGCGGCTAGCGAGATGGTCAAGATACAAAAGTATTTCCCTGCTTTTAGCAGATGTTAGCTATGCCAACCTAATATGTCTGACCCAGGCACTCCACTTAAGCACTCCCTTCAAGTGAATTCTTCAATCCATCTCCTTGTTGGAAGGAAAACCAAAACAAATTTCCAAAATATGAATCAAGCAAAATGCCAGCCGGCCTGCAGCCAGAATTTGCTAAAATGAGAGAATATAACCACGGTTACATTGTGTAACTGCATTAACACGAGTTAGTAATATGTACCTTAAAGCTTAATTGGACACCTCCAAACGAGAGAGGTGCCAGTTTACCAACACAAATTCCAACACATTCATTAATTTTGATAATGATTTTTGTTCTCATTTCTCATGCTGCAGCTCTCCTACAGTACCTATGAAATAAATTGGATCACCTTATCACCTTCAAATAGGAAAATACAATTTGATCACAAAGAACATGAGTGCACAGGAATTTATGGGTCAAAACATGAACTCACATGGCCGCATACTGCACATACTGATGCAGATTTTCCCACCTCCTTCCTACATATGTACAATGCAGGTCATGGCACCAGTGTAACCCAGCATTCATTAATCCCGGACAGATTATTTTATCATCATAAGACTGATCGGCCACCAGTCTGAAATCTCCTTGGCACTGTCTTGAGTTCGCAACGGGCCTGCAGACTCTGTTCTATAATAGACACAGTCGGGGAGGAGAGGCGAGATGAACGCATGACAGAGCTAATGGGCGAGGCCACTGAGAGGGTTTACTGGAGTCTGTCAGCTCTCATCTGGTCACAAAGAGAGCAGGAAAGGAGAAATACAGGGAATATGATGACAGCGTGAGAAACCGATGGAGCAAAGTGAAAGATAGAGAGGGAAAAAGAAGAGATGCTGTGGAAGAACGGGTCAGGAGGAGGCCGACTATGATACAGCAAATTCTCTATCTGGCGCCAAATTTTGGGTTGAGGAATGAAAGGATAACAGTTGAGTTATAAAATAAGCTTATACGATTTTATTCTGTCACTGCAACTGTAACATCCAAAAGTTTGGACCTTCACGGCATCATGGGTACATCCTGATAACAAGAGACGCCATGGCAACAAGCAAAGGAGGCAGAGGAGCCAGAGAAGCCACGCCGGTTTATAGCTGGCAGGCTGCTTGAGCAGTGGGTGGGACATCACAAGTGGACAGAAATATTCTGTTAAGAGGTTTATTCATGGCAACATGAATGGGACTCTCAGCTGCAGGGTTTCCAAAGTGTATAACTATCACAGTTTAACATTACAGTCCTGAAACATAGTGCAGCCAACAGCCCAGTTAATGTACATAAAAGTAAACACAGCCACTGATAATATGAGAAAGTGTCAATGACTATGTTTACATCCAAATGAAACGACTTTTAGACCAAATGGAGTTCGTAAAAGTCTGTTTACTCTGTGTCGTGGCCCCCCCTGCAGTCATTACAAAGCAGCTGACAGAACATTCCTGACTGAATCTCATAAAATATTGAGGTTCAGCGACAAGCTGCCGCTCAGTTTTGGAGAGGTATGTGAATGGAGTCAAGGTGGGATGGTCGGACAGTCAAACTTTTTGAAAAGAACTAAACATTCGACCAATTAAGAATAAGGTCTGGAAGGGAGGATCCAAGAGTTGTGCACATCATGAGGTTGTGTTCTGACTGCAGAGAGGTCACTCAATAGTTTTTTTAGTGGTTATGTTGCTTTTGTAATTATTCATATTCTTGATCATTGACTGTCACACCTATGAAATGACTGACTTTGATTTAGAGTTTGTGTGAGTTTTCAGCTGTGTTGACTTGTAGTTCTGATGCCGTTGTCAGCTCATATTTATTGTCCGTTTGACTTAGATTTTAATTTTACTGATCACTTGAAAACCTTGTTTGTAATAAAATCTAATATTTGACACCTTCAATATTTTAATAATTTCATTTTGTAACATACTTTTCTATGGGAACCTGAAGTCTGCATGAATATAATCCATCATCTTGGCTCTTGAGCCGTTCATAGATAAATGACACTGGAAGAGTCAAGACGATTGGCTACTGTTATTCTCCCAAGGTTTTTTTTAAGTGGTGGTGGTTTCCTTGATTTCTGACTTGAAATGAAAGCTAAATGGTGACTGCAAACCCACCTGAGGCTTTGTAATATGTGTTTTTAGGATATATAAATAAAATTAACTTCACCTTGCACACCTTCTTTCAAGATGGCATCTCATCCTTTACAGTGACAGATGCTCACCTGTTTCAGATTGTTTGGAGTCTAAGCAACCTAATCTAGTTGAGCCAGCTGACTCTCAGTAAGCACAAAAATAATATATTTATAAAACTTTAATCATTTCTGATTTTTTTCAAAGTTAAAGTTAAAGTGAAAACTCCAAGAGTGAATTTTGAATCTGTGTAATGCTCAGTATTCTTTTTTTAAATGTGTGTGAAAACAGCCTTTTCTGGGCCCCAGTGTGTCACATGACCTGTAATATCAACACTGCTGCCTCTTTGCCAAAACAGCCTCGCAGCCTGGCTCTGATCCTGGACTCTTATTTGACCTCTTGCAGGACCCAAAGTCTGAATGTTGTGGATGACTGACTCCCTGTAGGCGCCTGTGGTGTTAACACCATCATCACTAACATTAGTCAGTTGGCAAGATAAAACACAATCATATTAATATTTTAATTCATACTACAGACTGAATGGTCGTTAGAAAATATAAACATTTTACCCAAAGGTGATGGTGCTTAATGAGGCACCGGAACATCTGACTCAAGCTAGTCTTCCTGTTCTGCCAAAAAAAGGAACCAGTCAAATAAAAAACCAAAGGAAGGATGAACATTGGTAATAATTTTTCCATTAGCTTCTTACATGCAGAGAATGATCAGAGCAGGTAAGGACAGTTCTCTGTACAAAGAAGATGGAAGGGCTATAACTAACGAATACTACAACCTCTATCTAAAAACCCAATCTGGACACCTCTGTCCTCTTCAATTTCTGACCATCTCCACATTCCCATTGGAGTGTTCCAGTCTGGTTTTACACCCCTAATGACCTTTATTAACTGCTGACTCAGGCAATTCCGACATTTTCATACTTTCCGATCTTACGGCTGCATTCGACACAGTAGACCATAGGATCCTCATTTCTCGCTTAGACCAATGTGTTGATATTAAAGGCACTGCTCTGGAATGGTTCAGGTCTTACCTGTCTGACAGAAGCTTTTTTGTCAACTTTTGTGACTCTGTCTCTTATGACTCTGACTCAGGTCCTCTCCTTTGTGGAGTCCCTCAGGGGTCTATTCTCAGACATATTATGTTTTCCCTCTACCTTCTTCCCCTGGGGTTCCTCTTTAGAAATGATGGCTTCTCGTTTCACTGTTATGCTGATGACAGTCAAAATTACCTGCCTTTGAAACAGAAGGATAAAAACTCTTTCAAGTGTTGTTTGATTGTCTTACAGACATCAAAGCTTGGATGGCCTTAAATTTTCTACACTTCAATGAAAGTAAAACTGAAGTCCTGTTTCTAGGACCTAGTGGTGACTGTGATGCCCCTCGTATGCCCTTATGTTTCCTGGAACTATACGTAACACCTGGTGCAAAATCTAGATGTGATAATGGGCAGTGATTTAAGCCGGATAAACAGATTAACTCAGTGGTAAAATCTAGCTTTTTCCAGCTGAGGCTTTTATCTAAGGTCAAGCCATTTTTAACAATTCCATGACACGGAAAGGGTTATATACTTTTACCGATTATCGGCTTGACTACTGTAATGCCCTTTATGTTCTTGTTAGCCAAGCTTTTCTCTCTTGCTTGCAGTTGGTCCAAAATGCTGCAGCTCATCTTCTAACTGGAAGCAAGCAAGAGCACATCTTACCCATACTGGCCTCCCTTCACTGGCTCCCTGTACATTTTAGGATTGATTTTAAGATTTCAATGTTTGCTTATAAATCATTAAACGGCTAGCCCCAACCTACCTCGCTGACCTTTTAAACCTTATGTACTATCAAGGTCACTCAGGTCCGCCGACCAGGTGATCTTGGTCGTCCCTAGGTCAAAGCTGATGTACGGGGGAGATCATGCTTTTGAATCTGTGGCCCCCATCTCTGGAATGAGCTGCCTCTCGATGTTAGGCTGGCCCCCACACTGCCTGTTTTTAAATCTCGTCTTAAAATACATTTTCATTCCTTGGCTTTTAATTCAGTACGAGAGTGGCTCCTGTCTGTCCTTGTGGCTGTCTTAACTGATCTTTGTGTTTTTTACCGTCCTTGCCATTTCAGTTTTATTGTACAGCACTTTGGTCAACTGTTGTTGTTTTTAAATGTGGTTTTTTTTAATCAATTTTGATTGATTGATTGATTGATTGATTGATTGATTGATTGATTGATTATTGTCATTACAGATCAATTAATCATTGAGTCTGAGTCAAATTATTGAGAAAAAAAAAAATGAATCTATTATCAAAATAGTTGGCAATTTCCTTTTGATCAGCTAAGAAACAAATGCAAACTCAGGGTGAATGAGCAGAAATAACAGAGACAGACGGCAGACATATCCAGACTGACTGACTGGAGCATCATGGGGGTGTTTGTTAAACTGTGTGGTAGAGCTGGTTCAGGTCTCCGGAGGTTCAGCCAAAGGTTTCAGTGAAGGTGGGGCTAATCTTCAAAACTAAGCTCCTGTGTGCTGTTGGCACTGTGGCCCCCTGCAGGTAGTAAACTGAGCACCAGAAAGAAAAAAGGAACTCTACTGTGTATGTTTGTGCAATAAATTCTTCATGTATGGCTGTAAAGACATCAGCGTGACATTAATGCTGCTACATATGGTTTAATGTTTGCTACAGTGAAGACCACATTTTCTAGACGCACCTTGCCTCCTTAAAGTAGCAGTATGTTAAACTAATAACTACTCCTTCCCTTCTTTCTGAAGGGAACTTGAACAGTGTAAGTTGCTTCTTAATAGCAGTGTGCCACAAGCGTGTATATACTGTAAGTACTCACAATGCACTGTATATACGGGTTTAATCAAAGTATCTATAAATATTTAATGTAAGTGTGATGTGATATAAAAGCACATACTGTAACAACAGACTGGTGCACACAGAGTACAGTTTGTGCATATGGCAGACAGGAACTCAAAAAAAAAGGAAAAAGCTTAGGGCTGAAAAAAAGAAAAATCACACATTTCACAGCTGATGAGCGATATGACTATAATCATTTAGTCTTGACAACATTCCTTATCACTTGAATGAAAGAACCGAAAGGTGACAACAAATCACTTTAATCCAAACTAATGTCTGGACAATTAATTGAACAGCAGCACAAATGTCTGGCTCCCAAAACACTTTTTAGAGCAAACATCCACCAACCATTATTCTCACTTCTTCACTGGTCCATTCTCTTCCTTGTCTGCTGTCATTAACCAGTTATTAATCCCAAGCCAGTCTCTCATCAACTCCCAAATCAAGTATTTTTGCTGAAATTGAGATGTTAGCACTAAGACAGCAAACCCCAGATTAGATTGCATCAGAGAGAGACAAATGGACACAATAAAAGTCACTGAAAATGTCAGAATGCCACATACAAATCTATTTTGCCAGTTAATTCAGTTGACCTTTAGCCTGCAGTGAGGTCAAACCTGTGTCATCTTTATTTCGGTGAATAAAAAACAACAACTAGAAGAACTAGTTAAACTCCTTAACTTAATGTAAGACAACCTCCCATTTCTACCCAACTGCTGCTGCACAAACTAGAAAAGGCTGAGCTGAATCTCTGGCTTGGTGACATGTAATCACTTTAGAAAGACAGCAGATGGAAGCAGCAGAGATGTATTTATGGTTATTTTCACTGACCGAGTATTGGATAGCATAGCTAGATCATATCTATTGGATGATACACTGTTCTATCTCTTTAGTTCACGTACACACTAGGGATGGGCATTTCAAGCAGAACTACTATTCGATAATCACAGGGAACTAATCGATTATTTTTCGAATAATCCCCTACTATTTTAATCTACTAAGATAATATTGTCTTTTCTGGCTATCAAGTATTATAGTTAAGATGTGAAGATTTTACATTTCCTCACTATCCAGATATAAAGTACAAAGTATAAACCGCATTAACAAAATAATGTATTAATGTATTAAAAAAGAGCCGGTCTGAAGCATTTGGTCTATTATGTACACAGGAACAAACACACTTCAGACAGATGGACTGGAACTAATTAGCAGTCTACATAAAGACAGACCACACACACAAGCCTAGAAAGCACTCAGCGAGCGCTCCATGAAGGCTGATCAATCCTCTAGATTAATCATTAAGATGGTGATGATTTCTTTTTTTTATCTGAACCAGCATTTGATATTTGTAAGCTAACCACTTGGTCTTTGGACCAACACTCAAGTTTCTACCAGATATACTCAAGTGTATTTATATTGAAAAATCCCAAGTCTGTCTCAGAGGACTTTATAATCCTCTCAACATTTGGCAACCTGTTCTTCAGAAGAATATCCTGAAAGAAATCTGCTCATGGGTTTTCGAAACAAACAGACAAACAAACACACACAATCTAACACGTAACATCTCTGTTGGAGATAACTGCTGAGGGTAAATAAAAGACAGACACCAAACAATCAGGTTTTGAAGACTTCCTGTGAATTTCTCAGATCACAGTAAGTCTGGCACGAAACAGGAAATGACCTGACTGAGGGACAGAGAGATCAAACGCCTTTCCAGGGAGACTTATCATCCAGTCAAAAAAGCTCCTCTCAAATCAGGAGCTGTGACTCACAACTTAGTTCACAAGGTCTTCTCACAATCAGAGGGGAACGTGGCTGAAAACGGCTACTAAATCAGTGGTAGGTGCCGTTGAGATATTTTGGTTTTCTGTGAAATATGTTGAAAAAATGAAATATGAAATGAAATCTCTTCTGAAAAATGCAAAGAATGTATGAAAGGTGGGTATTCTAAACCACCGATGCACATACAACATCCACCTGTCCATCACCATCTATCCATCCATATCCCTCCTCTTCTTGTGTCAATCAGTTTTCAGTTACCCTCCCTTTTTTATCCTCAGGCAGCAACCTGCTGACCCGACCGCATCGCTTTACATTTCCTCACATCAGCAAGAGGTCCTATAGATCTGAGTCTTCAGAGTCAAGCAGCATGACCGTGACAAAGCGCAGCTCTGGTACTTTCATGTGCAACGGGTGTCAAACTGCATTAATGAGACGAGTGAAATGACATTTAGGCCCTGGAAATTCCTCCTTTTATTAACTTTCTTCTGCTCTCTGACGCTCTAATGCATTTTTTTCAGCAATGTGCTTTAGGAAGATACACGACATAACCAATGCCAAGGGTGAAGTAACCTCTCCAACCAGAGCAAAAAGGAGATTGAATATTAATCTTCAATAGGTCATCAAGTGCACACAAGCGGATGAACTGTTCTGTTATTGTGTTTGTTTTCAGAGGAGTTTGGCTTAATGTTAAACCTGCATTGCATACACTCAACTTGACATGAGAAATGACTCACAGATGTACTAGGATTGCTTAATGGGACAACATACTGCAATAAAAAGACATCAGAAGTGAATGTTTGTAATGTCTGACTTAGTGTGAAAGGGCATTTATTCTGATGATATTACAAAATTTCGGCACTGAACAAAGCCTAACACTGTACCTCTGACCCCATTTAAGCTGTTAATACCAAACAAAAGGATAATTAGTTACAAGCAATCCAGCAAAGATTCTGATTCTGCAAATCCACAAACACACTACTCAGATTTAAATCATCTGCAATATTAGCCAGACGTACAGTATGAGTGAGTGTAGTGTGTGTTGGTAATGATCCAGCTGTGCGCTTTTGTCCCCACACCATCTGTTGCCAGTCTCCCCACTTAAGAGGCCCATTAAGCCTCAGTACAGAGCACACTGTTGAAGGAGGCGACCTGAGCCGGCCCCTGTCAGGGACCAAAGACCTGAATCAGGGCCTCTGACAGCCAGAACAGTCCACACACTGTGAACCTTAGAGCCCTCTGGACATGGAGAACACACCTGAACTCATCGGCCAACTGTTTCAAACTACTCATTTAAAAATGATTATGTAAATATACAAATGTGGCTTTTTTAAGAATTTCATTTTGAATGCATCAACAAAAAATTGATGATTTACACATTTAATTTGAGATGGTTTTTCCCTCCAGTGTCTGCTGTAAATGTGTTTTATTATGATATTTAGGAAACTAAAACATTTTGTTAATATTAGATTAGAACATCTGTAGTTATGTTAAATGTATTAGCTGCTTCAGGATGTAATTTGTGGCAGACAGGCTGCAGTTTCTCTCCTTTTAATTTAAATCTTTGTTTTGTAGAATTACTATTATGAGTTTAAAAGGCTGTTTTTACAGATTGTGTTACTTTGCTGTAATTTGAAACAATTGCTCTGAATCGTTATATTAGGATCATGTGGATTATTGATTTTTGAGAAGAAACTTCAACACGTTTTATGTTTTGCATTGTTCTGCTTCCACTATATTATTTCTAAGTCACAATGGTTTGGTTAGATGCCAAATAAACTGAATGCACTTTGCAGATATCACTCACACTTTATTTTCTTGACCACAAACTAAAGGTGTTCTCCATTCAGACACAGTCCTTGGTACAGCTGCCGTCGTTTACATAAATCACTTAATGAATTTTGCATTTTGCTGCATTCTGCTTCACGGATGCCAAAGAATCCCACTGACTTCCTGTGCAAGCAGTTTAGAAACATGCTGACCTGTTTCAATCCACTTTCTACCTCATCTGTGCAAACTGACCAAACATACACCGTACACACATGTAAATTAAGCTCAGCAGGTAGAGGAGGGCACATACACTGTCAGTGTAAGTTTCAAACATGTTTATAAACATCATGAAGCACTCGAAGCGAAGTAGTCATTTAACTCAAATAATGATTTTTCATGAAGTTATTTTTGTGCATAAAACCAAAGTACACTTTTATCAGAGTCGTCACATCATTAAGTAGATTTGTTGCAGAAGGTTCAGACGAACTATGAAATGTACAACCCTGATTGGCATATTAAATGTTGGGAATGTGAGTCTGCATCCACAGATATGATAATAACTTAATTCAAAGGTCAAAATTTGCAGTCTTCATTAGCAAGAACTTGTGCTCATATTCCTGAAATGAGAAGTCAAATGCATCTTGAATTCGGTAGATGGGGTCTGCTCACTCTCCGTCGGCGCAAGGTTCAGTGAAAATGGTAGGAACAGCTTTTAAGTAGACCTTGATATAAGATTCATTTGTCAAACTATATGAGAAGCCCATTAATTTAGCTCAGTTTGCAAATTAATATCTTAAAACAGGACTGCAGGGAAAGATCTGAAACCTTGAAATAATATATGATTCTTCTGCTCTGTTACACTAATTAGCACTCATGGTTAGGTGGTAAATGTGTCTTCCTTGTTTGGGACATGCTGATTTAAATCTTTCATTCACTCTTTCCACTTGCGGGGGATTCGTCCTTGCAAGCTTCGATCTTCACACCAGCTGTTGCCTTCTCTGAATTCCTCCCTGCCCCTATTATCTGCCTGCTCCTGTGTTCTGAGGGGCCCTCCAACCAGACCCTCATTACTCAGAACTTTTCCCTTCGCTGTGTTTTAGTAGCGACAGAAATGACCCTTTAGACATCTGGACAGGCTCGCTCTTGAGTTTCCCTCCGAGTGCAGGCCGTCAGATGACTCTGTTTGGTTTTATTTGACAGCTGTAATCAAATTTGTCTGTCTGTTGGTGAGGCGCAATCCAGCTGCCAACACTGTGGATCTCCAGGCGGGGGAATACTTCATCATGAGAGAGAGGAGTCCCGTAACTCGAGGTGGGTGAGAGGGAACTATCTGGCAGAGAGGACGCCCTTCTCTTGTGCCCACCAGGAGAGGATACACACTTCTGTACCTCTTGATGAATTTTTCAATTTCATTTAATTGCTAATTTGAATTTGATGGCAGTCTTGGCACTATTCTCTCTCAACAGCAAGATGGATGCCTCTCTTTTGGTTCCTGCGTTGTATTTAGCCTCAGCGAGCCCCTGTTTCTGTATGGTTCCTACACATCGAGGGCTCGGCTTCTCCAGCAGTCAGAGTGTTACACAAAGTGTGCTAAACCGATAACGATGAACATCCTGCGGTCTCTGGGTCCACACGTGAACACTGTGCAGCTAAGATAGTACATTTTCTCTCTGCAGATCAACCCTTCTGAGGCTTTTTGGCAATTTTCATTTGCATATTCCATCCAAACTGCTGTTCAAGGTTCATTAAGGCATCGATCTAAGACTTGGGATGATGCCTTAAATCATTCATGTGTGTCGTAATGGCGAAGGAGGAAAATGAAGGGGACTAGAATTGCTTCCTCCAGGTTGTGTTTCTGCACCAACCAGTCGAGTTGCCATTCACATCATGTATATATATGTATTCAGTATAAGGTATTAAATGAAGTTCTTGCCGTACTGAAAGTAGTGGAAAAGACTATTTTAACAGAGGAGTAAAGAGGACTGATAGAGAGCTTCACCACAAGCTGAAACGATATTCACTTGAAGGGCAAACTCAGTCAAACGAATGGGCTTGCATTGGACATTCTTCAAATATCGATGTTGCGGCAACAAAGAGTACAAATTCTTAAACTTGAATGCTCCACACATATGTTTAACCTATCAGCAAAAGGTCTCTACAATCAGCTCACTTTCAAGGTGGACACCCAAGATTACTGTGAACAATTCAGTATCCAACCAAATGTGAAATATGGTGACAATCTAGCCTTCTTTTATAGAGACATTAGACATTTTTGTGATATTTGTCATAATTAGCACATTCAATATTGAGTTTCTCCGACAACCAATATTCAGTCGATCCTTAAGTCCAAGCGGATGTTTATGCCAAATTTGAAGAAATTCCCTCAGGCTTTCCCAACATATCAAGTTCACGCGAAAGGCTTGGAAGGACAATCTGAAAAACATTATGCTTCCCTCCACAGCTGTTGCCAGCTCTAGACATGAATTCAGAACAAGAAAACAGGTGGAGAAATAAACACAGATGATAAAAATTAAAGAAGGAAAAATGTTTAAAAAGGAAAAGAAAGAAGAAAGAAAGAAGAAGAGGAAGAGAATGAAAGAAAGGAGCTTGTTGCATGGAGTTTTTTGACTCTACGTCTCATCACATTATTGATTCCTTATATCAGCTAATGCTGGATGGTACTTAATGTGCATTTGCCCCGCTAAATGTCGGTTCAAGACCTCTGACTGAAAATAAAACGTATAAAAGACCTGATGAAGGTCCTACTGCTTCAAGGTGAATTCTGTCATAATGTTTTGCTTTACAACTACATGGATCTTGTTCCTCTCCTCTGAGCTACAGTAACTTGTTACTCACCAGTGTCATCGCTGAGATCTGCTGTTGTGGCGACACCACGTGACGCAGCTTTAGTCCAATCAAACAAGTCAAGCAGCTAGGTGACTTTCAGACAGTTCACGAGTTTAAAACCAAGTAACTGAACTGTGCATGTGAGGAGAAACAAGGGAGTGCCTCTGACACGTCTGCTTGAGTGTCCTTTGCACTGTGAAACCGCATGTGCAGACACATGTTAATACACTGTGTCAAAGACAAACCAGGAAGCTGCTCTGCAAGATCACATTGATGTTTCAGATGTATGAGAACAGGCAGTTATGGTCTTCATTTTCACTTCCTCATTAGGGATTTCATAAGTTGGAATGATCCCCACAAATTTCTGCCTGACCCTCGACATCCTGTTTCAGTGAGAAATGCATCAAAGTTGGCAGACAGGATCTCTCCTAGCAACTTCATATCTTGTACGTGTTCATCACTGCAGTAACTGATTAGTGCAAATGATCCTTCACTATTTGTACCACAGTACAGACTAGCTCTGCTCTTAATTAGAGTGACAATATGCATGTCAGATACAGGCTTGGTGGATTTATGTCTCAAAGTTGGTTCGTCCAGTAACAGGCCACACAGCATACAAATGGCGAGGTTTTATGGTCTAGATCTGGTAGTCCGAACACAAAAGCGAGTGAGGAAACTGCACCTCATCCCCACTAACGAGGGGGTGAGCTGCAGGTTGAGAGACACTAGGAACAGGGCAGTGCTAATGAGGCTGATGTGAGACAGGTATCAGGGAAAACCAGGCTTGGGTGGAACACAGGAGGGCAATAGAACATTTGGAACATGGATGAGCAGGAAGTAGAAAGACACAACAAGACACAAGAGGATAAAACAGGAAAAAAACTGTAATGGCTGGAACAGCTTACTATATGTTGTGTATGTACTGTATGCTGTGTGGCCCGTCACTGGGCAGGACCAGCTTTGGAGGCGTAGGAAGCAGCACTCCCTTCAATTAAACCGGATAAGTAAGCGTGTCATGTGTGCGTGGATCTTTCCAAGGTTATATTTATTAGAAAAGCTTTCAGTCTGTTTGGGAAGACAAAAGTACTCCCAGTAAATAAAACTTGTATGAACTGGAGTCAAAATAAAACTTGCATCCCAAATTAACAGAAGGGGGAGGGGGTCTCCTTGTAGAAGCCACCATTTGTAAATATGACATGCTTATCATATGTACAAAGGGTAGTCCACACCAGATTTAAAAAAAAAAAAAAAAGAATTAATTAAACAGGAAGTTTTTGCCGTTTTATAAATGATTAATTGGTTGAGCAAAACCGCAGTCAGCAGGTTAATGAATGCAGAATAAAGAAAATACCCATAATACAGCTATTATTCTTGAGGAAAGTAACCAACATGAATGCTTCATGGTGTCAGTACACAGACCAACACAACCAAAATGTCTGGAGGAGGAATACAAGTCAGCTGGTATTTCGTTTCAGCGTTGGTTTGAACTGAAATGTCAAGACACTCAATAAAAAGCAATCTGGAGTGGTCCCTGCACTCTGGGTAGTCATCAAAAAGTAACCTTTCAATACTGACTGACTGTCCTCTCTATATATCAGTTTATCAGTCTGTCTGTCTGTCTGTCTGTCTGTCCAGAGTCTGTGCATAAACAGGTACTTTTTGAGCGCCATGAGGCTGACTCAGAGGAGATTTCAATAGCGAGAGCCATAAAAACCTGCTGGACTGTCCAAAGAGCAACTGAAGAGAAAGTGACTCACAACTGTATCAACTTGGTCGCTGAAGATAAACACACACAAACACACACACACACACACACACACAGTGAGTAGTAAAATGTATGGCAAAAGAACCTCTCTCATAAAAAAGACACCTTTAAAACATCGGGCCCGATTTATAAACGTCTGAGAGGCTGCTGCCTAAAAGCAAAGTTGGTAGGGAGTTTAACGAGGAACGGAGAAGAGGAGAGAAGGAGAAAGCAGCAGATGGAGGACAAATGGCAAGAGTACAGATGATAATTTAATAGAGCACTCCTGAAGGTCTACATTATGTAATAAGTCTCCTTGAGTTCAAATGTGAACACACAAAGTTTTAAACCCATTACACTTGTGTCAGTCACCTCGCATCGCCTCAGTTCCTTCTTCCCCGACAACGCGACAGCTCCCTGTGCTCCCAACAACAGAGCTCATATAGTTTCTGCAGGTGTCAGGCCTGTGGGGGCGCTACAGACGACATACTGCTGCTCCTCAAATATCCACAGTACCAATCCAATAAGCCAAATCCAACTCATACTCCCTGGAACCCTATTCACGTTATAATACATCTAACCTCTAATCACAGGCAAAAGCACTGTAAAATTAGAACGTTTGAAACATAATTAATCTACTGTAAAAACCCATCAGTATCACTTGTTTGTACGTTTGAGGATTTCAAATAATGCTGAGAAATACAGCAATGACCCAGTCAGGTCACCACCTGCTAACACAGACACACAGCCATATTTCTCTAGCCTGTGAACAATGCAGCCTTTTGTTGTTGCATTATTTAACGTAAGCAGTATTTTTACAACCTAACACCCCACACAAGTTAACGAGCAGTGGCAGACTGCCCTGCTTCCTCTCACTCAGGTTGTCCGGGGCAAAGTCCGAGGCCAGAGCTGCTTTCCCAAACCAAACCCTTTGTTATTCTGGAGCACACAGGCTTACACTGGCAAATACTTTAAGATGTATCAATACACAACAGACAGCCACCAGTTTTTATAACCAGAGTTTACTTCCAGTGCAGAAGTCATAAAAAGGACACTTAAGCCTTCAGTTTGACGGCAGTAAAGTGGCAGAATCAGGCACCAGACTTCACCTCTATGTTGGGTGGGTTTAGAATATTTAGGTGACATTGTTCAGCCTTGACTGGTGCATCGACACCTCTGACTGCCAACTGGCAAACAACCTCTTCCCTTTTAGTGTGAATAACGTCTGGGCAAGATGCACAAACTGAGCGAGTGAAATATAATCCAATAAAAATCATGACGCCAAACAAATCAAACCAAACATCAACACCGCCTTCCAGGACAACGCATGTGAGCATTCTGAATATTCCACCTCTGTGGTTAAGGTTAAAATCACATTCATGGTTCACAGTGACCCACTAACATCAACATCTGGCTTGGATGACCAGGTGGACATGCTAATTTCTGTCCCTTTTCGGTTGTGATGCAATGACCAGGCGGAAGTTCTGGACGTAGGTCCTCTAATAGTATTCCATCCCGCTGCTCTCATGCAGCGCTCCGATATTGATTAGTTGAGTTTTAAAGAGAGACTACAGTAAAAGATATCAAAAAGTAACCACTGTTACATCGTTACTGGCTTCCATGCTGCTTCCTGCTGTTTTCCAGCACATTCATGTGTTGAACGTGTCCCACCAGAAAAAAAGCAAAAGATACATTTTCTATTGACAACGGGGAATATAGTCAACTGTCAATATGCATGTTTACCCTGAAATGAAAAACCTCCCTCGACAGGTTGAATTTTGGTGTAAAAATAGTAATCAGTATTAACTCTGCCGGAAGTGTGCCGACTTTTCAGCTCTGTCCTCCCAGTGAACTAAACAGTAAAATGAATTCTGCCTCCAGGGCAGCCTCCTCTGCCTCAGAGGATCTGTTTGTAAACTGAAATTCCAATAAAGACTTTATTAAAGTGGGCCATTAAACATGACATTAAGGCACCTACACATAAAGTGAACCTGCAGAAACCTGGAGAATCAGCAGGGAGGACTCCACCAGAGCCAGCACGTGTCTGCCGTCCCATTAACCTTAATGGTTGTTTCTGTTAAGCAGCATCGATATGAGCTCGTAACATGTAGGTCACAGACATGCCTGTACATCATTGTTGCAGCTCATTAACGACAGTGGGAACTGCTACCTGATGTGTGGTAAAACAGCCACAGATAAGGACCTGACAGCCTGACAGCAAAGGAAAGTCCTGCTGAGCAGATGATACACTTACAGTCTTTATCCACAGAAACCAGGACCACTTTGGACGTGTGTGTGTGTGTGTGTGTGTGTGTGTGTGTGTGTGTGTGTGTGTGTGCGCGAGTTACGTCAGGATTATATTTGGCTTTTTATACCTAACTCAAACAAAAGAAAACTGTGCCTACCAAAGTTTTTGAATTAATTGTTGTGATCGGGAGAGGTTCTTTGGAGGATCTTTTATTAAGGCTGATATGTAGTGATCCGGCCCGGTAACACGCCACACACTGAAACAGACTCACCGGTCCACGATGACCTCCTACATGGTCAACTTAACAATAACAATCATACATAAAGGCACAAAAACTACCAACTTTCCGCAAAGATCGTGTTTTCACTTTAAATAACTACTTCCTGAAACCAGTCACCACTTTGAACCTATGGATCTAATAAGGGAAATCAGAATGCAACGTTGGAGGCTGAACCACATTAATGTTTATGGGAGCTGCTCGGTGGTGAAGACCAAAAAGTTTGACTTCCTGGGAGTAAAATGACCGTGATCTTCTGCACAGCTCCTGCGCTGTGGGGCCCACAGAGTATGTGCACTACAGACTTCCACTGAGCACCGCTAACTTTAGCTGGAATACAACCATTTAAAAGATGCAGCTCCTCCAGCAGCCATTGATAAAGCCAGACAAAAACTTTTCATGAGCTAGGACCTGTTTCAGCTTTGTGACAATGCATTTCTCAGCTAACCCAATTATGTATTAACTAGTTTTGAACTAATTTTGAGGAAGTTCCTCAACCAATAAAGAAACAGTTTGAATGAAAAATTCTGCAAATGTTTGTTTTCGGTAAGATGATAATCAGGAAAAATTGTTTAAGGGCATTCAATTTTTTTCTGGCAGGTTCAAAGAGTTCAAGAGCATTCAAAGAAAGTGTTAATGTATGCTTTCAAGAAATATATATCAGTCAAACTTGGTGCCCTCTATGTGTGTGTGTGTGTGTGTGTGTGTGTGTGTGTGTGTGTGCGCGCGCGTGCGTGCATGCCTTTTTATGGTGGTGCCATAGTCCTGGTAAGGTTAGACAACTGATTCCTGGCACAGCGGCACCACACACTTGTTATCCTGACTGAACCTCAGAGTCCACAGCGGCCGTGTGTCACAATAATATAAATCATCTATCTACAAAGCACCTATCTGTAAACTACCAGATTAGATCCTTGATTCTGCTGAGAGCTGGAAACTTGGAGCAATAAAAACATAAAAAATGTTCTGCGGCTGTCCTCAGCCCTGCCAGGAAAGCTTAAATTAGAAAGAACGAACTGCAGGAAGTGAATAGTGTCCGAAGGCCACAACTGGTCATGATGGTCATGTGATGAGTTGATCATCAACCGAGAACATACCCTTGACCTCCCAGCAGCCCTGATAGCTTTAAGACAAACAGCTTAGGTTTCTTTTCACAACGAGACTTCCAGCTCTTCAATTGATGGCTACTACTTAACAAGTTGAAACTTTAAACCCAACTATACAGAGTTTCAAATCATTTAATGACACCTAATGATTTCATTTTTTAACTTTTCAGCTAGTTTTGAACAATGTTAATCAAACAGCAGCATCAAAATTTGAGCAGCGTCGCTTGCAGTGGCAGACATACAAGGTATTACCCGACTCTACCATTCCCCTCAGCTCTTTGGAGAAATTCAGCATCTTTACTGCCCTTGCTTGACTAAAGCTGCAACAATTAGTTGCAAAAAATACGTCGACGCAAAAACTGTGCGTCGATGCGTCGTCGGACCAAAACAAAAAATGGCGGCAGCGAGTAGCGGCAGCTGCAACACGAGTGAGTCAGTTGACTCTGATCAATGCACAAAACGAACTCGTAGTTCTAAGGTATGGGACTATTTTACCATAAAAGGAAGCGATTCAGTTGTTTGCTGGCTTTGTAAGATGGAAATGGCGTATCATAAAAGCACGACGGCTATGCACCAGCACCTCAAAAGACGGCATCCAGGAGCAGCTTGTGCAGATGACAAAACACCGTAAGTTTTCAACTTTTCACTATATCAATTTTTTCTTCTTTTCTTGTTTGTTTTTGTTGCACTCTCACACACACCCACCCACCCACTCACACACACACACACACAGACCCACACACTCACTCACACACACACACACAGACCCACACACTCACTCACACACACACACACACACACTCACTCACACACACACACACACACAGACCCCCACACACACACACACACACACACACACACACACAGACCCACTCACTCACACAAACTCAAAACTGATATAAGTTTTGTTGGTTTTTATTTCTGGCTTTTGTTTGTTTTGTTGTTGTTATTTTTTGTCTGCCTGCTTTGTTTTGCCGTTTATTAGTCCTGTACCACATTGATTTTTGTTTTGTAATTTAACTAATAAAACTTTAAACTTTTAGGCTACTGGTGATTTTACCATGTTATGTAGTGGTTTACTGAAGTTGTTAAAGTTGTTGTTATTATTATTATTATTTTAAAAAATTATTTGTATTAATCTGTGTGCTGTGTGTGTGATTTATGTTTTCAGGAGAACTAAGGAATGAACTAAAAAAGGCCACATCCAAAATCTGCCTTACCACTGATGCTTGGATAAGTCTGGTCACAGAGGCCTTCTTAGGGGTAACTTGACAATTGGGTTCTTGTCTCCTTCAATTTAGCAACACTGCCAGTTGAAGAGCGCCACACAGCAGAAAACCTTGCCTCCTGGTTGGAAAAATTCAACATTTCCTTGCATAACGTCCTTGCCATTGTGCATGATAATGCAAGTAACATAGTTGCAGCTCTCCGCATCCTCGAAGAGAAGTTTGGAGTGGTATCTTATCGGTGTGCTGGGCATACTCTGCAGCTGGTTGTAAACCATGCAATGAAGGACCCCAGGATTGATAGGGCACTATCAGCTGCTCGGGGCCTCGTGAAGCACATCAGGAAAAGTGAGCCAGCTAGCACCAAACTTAAGCAGAAACAAAAACAAATGGGCATAGCTGAGCATAAACTAATCCAGGATGTAGCTGTCAGATGGAACAGCTCATACTATATGGTTGAACGTCTGTTAGAACAGCGATGGCCAGTGGTCGCGACGCTGTCAGATCCAGAAGTCACACAGCGTGGGAAACAGTACCTGGATCTGAAAAATGATCAGTGGATTCTTCTGGATGAACTTAAGGAGGTGCTCAAGTCTTATGAGCAAGCCACTATTTTTCTTAGTGGACAATCTTATGTCACAGCCTCTGTTCTCCCCTCCCCTGCTGAAAGGTCTCCTGAAATCCACTCAAAACAGATCCTTTGATTCTGAAGAGGAAATCTTGTCAAGGTGGCAGCCGGAGGTATCTGCATTTCAAGAGGATGGGAAAAATGTGTCACTCATTGCTGCTGCCCTTGATCCACGTTTTCGTAAACTGAAATTCCTTTCTCCAGAGGATACTCTGAAACTGCAAGTAAGAGTACAGAGTGATGCACTTGATCTCAAAAGGGAGCAGAGATCACAGCTACAGCAGGCTGCTGTAGGGCAGGAAGCCTCAGAAAGTCCCCCACCAAAGAAGAGGTCTGTGTTGGACACTTGTTGGGCACAGATTCTGTGGAGGAAGACAGCATCGAAGACATGGACCAGGATGAGGATGGGGACAATGAGGGAGTGGGGAAAGAAGTAATGAAGTAATGAAGAAATTTGTGTTTTTTCATTGAGGTACATAAATTAGCATATTTAATTTGCTATATAAGTCAAATAATGGATAAATAATCAATAATCGAATCGAATCGAAATTGAATCGAGTTGAAAAATTAATCGTTAGATTAATCGATGCATCGAAAAAATAATCGCTAGATTAATCAATTACAAAAATAATTGTTTTGCCCAGCCCTAGTTTCAACTCCTTAAACGAGAGGATTGCAGCTTTTCTCAATCTTTGGGTTTGCAATTTGGAAGACATTACTCGTGAAAAAACCATCAGCAGACTAATTGAACATTTTAAAATATCATTAGTTGAAGTCTTACTTATTGTGAATAAGGGACAATTATTTTAGCTAGACAAACAACTCAGAAGGGATGCTAGCGTTGCTCTATGGCTGCTGGATGTATAGGCAACTGTTTGCTAATAAGTTCAACCTGTCAAGCTCATCAGTGTTTAACGATAATATAAATACAGTAAATCTGATGGCTATGAATGGGAACACTTTATAGCTGCATTGGTCCATTTTGACCACAAGAAGGCAACAATATCTCGAAAGCAAGCTCATAAACACAGCCATGGTTTGCACGTCCAATACTTACTTTTCTTTTAGCTCTGGTTTGGTCTCCACCGGCTCATGAAAAAAAAACATGTTTTTAGCCTCTAGGTGTCCCACTTCCTGCACCAGTTAGTCGCAAACTGTCTGCTGCTTGGTGGGCTCGTTAGCTAGAGCTGCGTGTGAGCTATTAGTTCTCTGTGGTTAGTCACAGTGAGGGAACCTTTTGACATTAACCTACATATCATCTGATTTATTGTTCATTTAGAACCATTGATGAATGGAGCTTTGGCATGTCCTTGATTACCCTGCACCATGAAAAAAACACACAGCTAGCTACTGTTTGGTCTTTAATGTCATAAATCAAAGCTTATAGATTTCCGCTTTGAGACTGCAAGTCAATATTTTCTGTCTACTGCAGAAGTTGACAACTGATCCAGGAATGTGCGTTGTGACATTGCTGTGGAAAATACATTTACCAAGTGCAGTTTCCCATGACTCAAATTTCAGAACATGAACTGATAGCATGCTTTTTCCCCCACGGCATAGACATAGGCTTAAGTTAAGAGACTTCAGAGACAAAAATGTCAGCTTATTATTTTTGTTTCCTTACTTTGTTCTTACTTTGTTTTAGCACCTTCTTTACCTAACTAAATACATGTCGACATGTTAATGTGTGCCCCTGGTCAAACAGGCCAGTCAGCCATAAACTGAACCAGCTCAGATGTTTGTAGAAAGGAACAGTCTTCAAAGTAGACCAGTCAACACAGTAGGAGCCCGCTAAAAATAGGATCTATTACATCAGCTCATCACGGGCCGGGCTGGCAAGACTGACTCATTCCAGCGGGTCTGTAATGAGACACGACTCTGTGGGCCTCGTATCAAATGCACACTCAGCAAAGACAAAAAGCTTAGACAGAAAGATGCAGGTCTACCTACAGATACCTGTTTTATTAGTCTTCGCTCGGATTCTCTGGCCCCCCATACTGAGGTTTCCCCACACCACTGAGATTGTTCCTGCCTCCAGAGCAGCTCTGCCTCGGGGGAAAGTTTGCATAACTTAAACTCCGTCCTGCACACTTAAAGTAAATATCTCCCTCGGATGCTCTCACACTGTTATGTTCAACACATTCCAGGACTTCAGCGATGATGAAACACTGTAATTCATCTCATCATTACAGACACCCTAAACTTGCTTTTGTCTATTTAAACTCCATTTGTCAATTACCTACATTTGCAAGAATTACAACAGCCAGAGAACATGTGTTCATTTGTCGCCTTCTGTTTTACAAGGAGGTGAAGAGATCAGGTACAATACTGACCAAATGAGGAAGAGGTTTGTTCTCCAATTCAAAACATGGACGGACACACGGACAGCTTACCTAAATAATAAAAAGAAAAAAATTATGTTTTATTACTCCTGGAGCAAGGAAACCTTTGAGGGTTTCACGGAAAAAGACACCATTTGCATTATGAATAACGGTGACGCTGTAGGCTCAATAAATATAGGCTCAATTTGGTTGAGCTGACCCTTTGAGGCATCAATTGGTGAGGGCTGTGGCTCAGGTACAGAGCCAGCGTTTTGTTTTTGGAAGGTCAATGGTTAGATTTCCCTGGTCTGCATGTTGAAATGTCCTTGGGCAAGAAACTGAACCCCAAACTGCTCCTGATGTGCTGGTCTGCACCTTGCATGGCAGCCACCGCCATCAGTGTATGAATGTACGAGTTACTGTAAGTCGCTTTAGACAAAAGCATCTGCTAAATGTAAATCCTTTGTAGCATAAAAAAAAAAAAAAATCATGCAGATATCTCAAATAAAAACAGCAGCTTGACCATCTCAAGAACACATGAACCTGTTCACGCTTCCATTTCAGGGTAATTGGGGATTAAAGATCTCTCTCAGTATTTGTTTAGTCACAGATCTGACAAATTGGATGTATCAATGTCGCTTAAATGCCAACTGCTATGAAACACAACTGGTTCCTACTAACTGCTGATGGTAAAATATAAAACCATCCACAATGTTTGCTGACAGTCCAAGAGTTTCCTGGGGTGGTCACTTGGGAAATGATTATGGCGATCTTTCCGCTGCTTGACGAAACTAGCATGAGTGACAAAGCATCTCAATAATTCACACTCTAGCTGCATTTCAAGCATTAGCCAAGTGGGCTTAGTGAGGGCCCGTGTCCACAGTCTCAGGAGCGATGAGGTTAAGTGTTTGTGCGCCGAGACTAAAAACGCTGCACATGCTTCTTGCTTCAACAATGTCTTGACAACCGCTGCTGTATGGACACTAACCCTCTGCGGTTTGTTGTTTATTTGACATCAGAGCGAGGAGGATGTGGGTGGATGACATGATCCATGAATATTATCGTCTAGGCCAGGGAAAAAGAAAAACGAGCTGTGGAGACGTCACCACGCCTTTCTGAAAAGTTGAGAGATTTTTAACGTGATGCGCTCAGGGCGGCTGCGCAAAATAAGCGATGCGCTCAGGAAAAATTGCCACAGTCACTCAATCCTTTGTGGGATCAATTTCAAAAAAGACACTGATGTGCACACACAAAAAAAAAAACACTATGTGGACAACAGGCCCTAAGAATAATAGTGTTGGTAGCAGTCACTCAATAAAGTCACTAACCTCATCATGAATGAATGGTAAGCCGTACCAATCGCCCTAAGCAAAATGCTTTTCACACTGCACTGAGCCCCAGGCTTAGGAGAGCCATGGGATAAGACAATGCAGTGTGAAAGGCGAAACAGTCGCACAACATTATAAAATGTTCGCATTAGCTGCAAGTTCCAATGGGGACTGACTACAGATATCATAGGGACTAGGAGTAAGTTGTATATCACCATTTAAAGGAAACAAGGTTAAACAATAAAACAAAGTCAAATTAAACAATGACAAAAGAATATTAATCAATAAAGACAAACAATATGATTACAATAAAAGGTCAAGCATAATCTAACAGCAGCTGATTATCGAGTGTCTTACTGAGACTGTATCACAACTGGCTTCGACATGTTTCATTGTCTTGTTTATATGTATGTTTCACAGAGCAGCCTGTCTCTTTTTGGTCTCTTGGTTGTGGACAGCCAATGCAAAGAGACGCACTGAGAGATCCGCAAAACAAAATATGGCATTTCTGGTATTTTCAGGCAATAAAATCCTATTTTTATGCTCATGTCTCATCACTGACTTGACTTTTATGTGCTCAGAGCCGAGCAGGATGACGGCTGGCAGATGTTGTTAGTGTCACTCACACTGAGAGCAGTGAGTGAGGAAATGACATCTGTCTGTAGCATGTCTCTGTTTTTTTAGAGGGAAAAACCTTGAAAACATCCGAGTACAACCTAAATCAAACAGGATATAAATGCATCACCGGCTATGAATCTGCATTTCCTACTCATGATCTTTATATAACATGATGGGTAAGGTTTATAATTATTTTACAAAATGTCCCTGCCTTCTGCCGTTCAGGGCCCAATTTAATGAAAGTTTTTGTTTAGTGTTCAAGGTGTAGTCAATAAATTATAACCTCTTTTATTTTGTTATGCAAAACATTCCTTTTAACATCTGGCAGACCTTCAACTTCCACAACCGGTGTTTAAATTCAAGAGGCAAGCTAAAACAAGGTTTCAATTTCTGTGCATAACTAAGTATATCCTCCATTTATTACATAATCTTTAATAACATACAAAATATAATGTTCAACAACACCTAATCAATATGTCAAAGTCCATGTGGATTTACGAGAGTGTTTTTGTGTGACGGATCACACTTTACATCACTTGCACTTTTTCCTCAAAGCACCCAAACTGGTATTTTTATCTGCTCATTTATAATTACCGTCGATGATTACATTATTTATCTTTAAACTTGGTTGAGAGCTTGTTGAGGCTGTGCGAGCTGGTTAAATCAGAGACACTGATTAGAGCTGCACAGATTAATCAATCGATTTGTTGTCAACTTTTAAATCAATCACTGATTATTTTGACAATCTGTTTAAATATTCTTTTCACAACCAAAAAAAAGGCAAACTTCGTTCCGCTTCTTAATGTGAATATTTTCTGTTTTTTGTGGCTTGTAGGAAAAACACGACATTTCAGGACGTCGTCTCAGGCTTTTGGGAAACACTGATCAACATTTTTCACTATTTTCTGATTAAACAAAATATCAATTAATCATATAAATAATGAACAGATTAGCAGTGAACATAATCATTAGTTGCAGCCCTAACAAACATATGGGGAGATTTTCATTGATTTGATAACTATCTGATATCTATCTGTCGGTACATTTCACATGAACTTCAAGTTTCTGTCTGTGAAACAAACAAAAAAAAAACATGGTGGACATTCATTCATTATTAGACGTCATATTATGCATTAAAATGTGTTTTGAAAAAAAAAAATTCAAAATGCTTAAAATGTTGAATAGATTACACTGAGGTGAAATGTGCCCAGATTTATATAATTTAGTAAGCATTTAAAGGAAATAGCTCAGTTAATTGTCATTGATGAGACAGAAATGTGAATTATATCCTGCATGTTGTAATTCTAATCTTTTCTATAACATCTGTATCCTATAAATGGATTTGTATAAGCAGCTTAAACATCAGGATGGATTAAAGGTCACAGCAGAGAACACAACTGTTTCTCTTTTATATTTACTAGAAAGTGGTTTGCGGCAACAGAGGCACTCGAGGAACACTTCAGATTTATTCTGCCGGACACTTGAACAGCGGCATAAGTGCTCAGCAGGTGAACATGATCAAACTTGTCACATGAACGTCTCTTCAGTTAGAGCCCTCTAGACTGAAAAAGGAGAAGAGACTAAAGGTCCATTTATGTCGACATTCTTCTTTCAAACTCTGTGCCTCCCAAAAGGTCACATTTCCTGGAATTGACTCAGTTGTTTTCCAAATGATACAAATTGTAGTTGATTATACTTGATTGGCTTTTGTGACATCCTGCAGTGTTATATACTTCACCCAGTCGGATACAGTACAATCATTTGGTTACATAAGAAAAGTTAGAGGAGATGATGAAAAGTTTGTTTAATTTGACAGCTCCTTATTCAAGTGAACGCAGCATATCGAGTATTTCCAGCTGCTATTTATGTTGTTAACGTAACTTATGCAACAAAACATGCATTTCAGTCTTACTTCAACTTAAACCGTTGACTTCTGAACGTCAGTCGAGGCAGCACTCAGTCTTGTGTGTCCAGACAAGAGGTTTTACTGCTTCTTGCATGCTTTGAAAACAAGTCGTGCTCTTCACAAAATCATAAATAAACAGTTGTAAATCCATGCGGTACTTGATGGGGTTCCTTACTGAGGGGATAATAAACACTAATTTTAGAAAGGATCCACAGGATCGAAATAACAGAGGAAGTCGACTTCTTTCACTCTGTCACCAGAGACGATTAGAATTTTTATAAAACAAACAAAATGTCTCACGTTTTATTATTTATAACCAGACAGGCTCTCGGGTCACAGATATCCCACTATTAAATCAGAGGGCTAATTCACCAGATAGTTGCTAATATATTAGCAGTAGACAGCTAGCTCTCTCGGGGAGCAGTGTGTGATGGGAACCATGTCCTCTTTAATCATCTCCTATTGGAGCTCCTCTAAAAATAAGCCCTCCCGCACTGCGCCTCAGTCTGCTTCATGTCCAGCTGGATGGCGACGGGACACAGTTGGGAAACATAACCGGCTGGTCAGAGGAAGAATATCTATTGACAATGAATAAAACTATAACTACAAATCTACATCGTTAAATAATTTGGTAAACAATACGATTGGAGGAGAATCTGAGCATTGGTCCTGACTTTGAGAGCTCAACAATGTGCCAGCAAAGTGATGTTCTCACTCTGAGCTGAACAGTTCTTTAGTGAAATTTCAGTGTAATCACTTTGACTCGATCTCTGAAAAATCCTACATTGTGTAAAACAGTGTCTTCTTGCAACAGAGAAGCATTTTTTCTCAGTATTAACATAAGAGTGTTAAAGGAAAAATGCATTTTACCTCAAGTATAAATGCTCAGCTCGTATTTGTGAGCTTGTCTGTCTGGTGTTCAGGTCTGCATGACACATTGTTGAAACCATTGACTGTATAAAAAAGTGGACAGGGCCAGCTTGCCATCACTCAGGCTCAATGTCAGTGATACTAGCCATCTCCATCTTGGCAGCCTACAGTGCAAAACAGCTTATCAACACAGCGCAAAAAAGCTGGAGCACGGGTAGAGCTGGGGTGAGCCTAACTATTTAAGCAAGCCGAGCTAGCTACAAAGCTGGCTAAGGCAAACAAGCGACCAGTGTTCACATACAAAGATGAGCACATATCATCTCACATCATTCTTGTTTATTCAAGTGACTCATGTGATTGTGGCCAGAACAGCCAGAATATCTTACTGTACGTTAGCCAGAAGATAGTGAGCAACAACAGTCAACCGTCAGCTGCTGAATGCTAACAGGGTCACTCGTTAATATAAAACTCCAATAATTGCATGAAATATTCGCCAAAAGGCAACAACAACACAATCACAGCCAAGAGGTGAAGATCTATGACTCGAATGAGCTAAGGCCTGGCAGATAGATCATGGCTAGCTGTCACTCAAAGTGGCCACTCCTCTAATTATGCATAGCTTCAAGCCTTAATATAATCATAAATATATGAATATATATGAGACTGTGTTGTTTTCACAGTGAGTCTACTACCCAGTTTGAGGTTGAGATTAAGAGCCTACAGCACTGCTAGCAGATCTGTGAGGCATGTGAACCAGGTTTTAATGGCAATAGATATTTTACTGAAAATCACTAGTACGAAACTCTTGGAGAGACAATACAGAAAAAGTCTGAAGATAAACAAAGTCAGTCGGATTTATCTCTTGGCAACATGAGTGATTGTACCATGTTTCAGATTAGACCACAGTGGTGTGCAAACAAACCAATCAACACTGCTGATATGCAGATATCCAGGTATATTATATGAGTTAAAAACCTGTTATACAAAATATAAAAAGTGCGTGTCCTTGTGTTCTTTCCTGCTGGGCTGCGAAAGAACGCAGAGTATTTGGGAATTTCACTTCATCTGACAGCTGCACTCCATGTAACTGAGTGTACATAAAACTAAAGATATCCTGTGATTTCCAGGCAGTTTTTTTTTTTTTTTCATGGACTCAGGTCCCGAGGTCTTACTGGTGCCTTTTCAGCCTGCGGTTATTGACTGCTGAGACAGCCCTGCCAGGATAAACTGATGACTTCTCACCCACCTCACAACCTAAAGTAAATACTTGGGCAGTTTGCAGACGGCCGTTCGCTGACTGATGATCTGGTGTCAGCCCCGTGTTTTGCTCTCTCTCTGTCTCCTGCAGCTTCCCGCAGAGCTGAGAGACAAGCTCCCCTCGGGCTAACTTTCTCCTCCAAATGATTCGAATTCTCTAAAATGCCCCTCTCTTTCCATGTGAGTGCAGAGAGGGGTTTTCTGTGGGTGGTGACTGTCCGCCCCCCTGTCTGATGGAGCGGAAGCCCAGCCGGTGCATCGAGGCAAATGGATGGCCCTTCCAGGCAAAGTGCACTGATCCTGCACACAACTAGGACACCAAGCAACTCTTCTCTCTCCATCACACTTTCCTTTCAGCTCTTAACCTCTGCTCTCATCTGCCCACTGACTAATTTTTTTCACAAAATCTATCCATAAAGGTTTCCCCTTTTCTCTGACCTCTCCCGTTTCCCCTTTTTTACCTCCACTCCCTCCACTTCCCCTCCAGTGTGCATGAGTACTCGTTTCAAGCTGAGATGAACCAGACGACCAAGGATATATAGACAGATAAAAAAAGAGACAATGATGAAGTAGAAGATCATCTGAAATAAACTGCCAGAGGATCAGTGCAGGTTTAATGACAATAAAGTTGTCCTTTTCGTTGATTACATAAGTTGCTCAACCTTTTTTGCTTCTCATCTGAATATTGTCAGAGGTCAAAGTATTCAGTAGGGATGCACAATATATATTGGACTGATAAATGATCAGCCCCATAATGGAACATTTTATATTATCAGCAACTGGTAGATAAAGAAATTATAGCCATCAATTTTTAGCTGATAATACCATAAACCATCTTTGCTCACTATACTTAGCCTGTTTTGCACTCAGGTGTGCTGCGAGTCAGGTAATAACCGGTTGCCTTATCAGCTGAGCAAAATCCATATCGTGCATCCCCAGAATTCAGCGAAAGACAATAAAAGGAATATTAGTCAAGAAAATTAACTAAAATGTCCATGCAGAAAATAAATGAGATTTCAGAGAAGGCAGGATGATATGGCTTTAAAATAAAATACTTGTTATAGGCTATATCACAATACACAATATATGTCTGAATATTTTGAGATCTCCGCAAAATATCCTCCTCAAATATCACAAACTTTTTGACCAAATTACTCTATATCAATATTGCAACAACCTTATAGGAATGAATACTGGTACTTTCACAAAATGTTAACACAATGACATTAATCATCACTGATGTGGGTATAATGAGGGTAAAGGCAAGTATCAGAACAGGTAGTGCAGTCAGGTAAGTTAAAAAAATAACTTAATTTTACAGTAATGCTGTCTTTCAAACCAGAAAAAGGAGCTTGTTCTCACTCCCAACAAATTCAAGTTTGAAGTTGTAGTTCCCCTCGAGCATTGTTTGTTTAAGCTCTGAGGCAACGGAGAAGTGATAGCCGAGGTGCGGTTGGTGTCGCTGGATGTGTCAAACACCAAGCAGGGTTCACGTCCTGAGTGTGACCAAGAGTCATGATTGACTTGTTTTAAAGTAATGTTGTGTTAGAAAGTTAATGTACGAAAATGACACAACATATGGCATGTAAGTGATGTACTTGCATCGTTTACATAACACAATGTCACTTGATGGAATGACCTTTTCCTTTCCTCTGTGCCTGAACAAGGACCACCTGGCAACATTAACGACCGTCAACTAGCCTTAAGTCATATTTGTTGTTAAAAAGTTAACTAAATTGTTGTCATCTGCAAGGAAGATAAATAAAAAATCTGGTTGAGGGAGTCTGCAGTGTGCAGGTATTTCTTAATCTTTTTGTTAAGAGTGTTGTTACATCAGTCACTTTCATTAGATTTTGGTGCCTTGATCATTCTAAATGTGTCAAAATGTATACCATAAATTCTTTGCTGACCTCTGGTTATAGTTTCACAGCCACACCAGGGTTGTTCTCTATGTTTGGAGCCAACATTTGCTTCACAAGGAGGCAGCTTAAAAAAACACAGAATGAAGCAAACAAGCCGGATCAGACTAACATCTCTGTGATAAAATATCAGTCCCTCTTTGCCTCCTCTGTTTGAAAGTACCTCTCTCCTCTTTCTGCCTTCCTCTCCAACCTCCTTCACACAGACACAGAAAAGCAAACACTTGGAAAGATTTTCTGTTCAGCGGGGCCAGAACAGTTGGAGGGTACTGATGAAGAATGAAGCCAGGTGGCACAGGAATGAGCCTCTGCGTACCGCGCCAGTCTGCCCCGCCAGCCTCTCCAACCAGGAGTTTGGCAGATATTCTGTATGTGTACAGCTGAATGAGTTTGTATCTGTAAGTCCCTGCAGTGGCAGCTGCAGAAGGAGTTCCCCCTCAACATAAGTCCCGCACAGATCCAGCTTAAACATCCACACAAGGGAGGAATTTCACTCTTCACCGTTGACATGTGCCTGGATGTCCAGAGGAAGTGACTAATCATAATGTAAAATGTGGCAAAAATCATCATCATCGATCAGGTCAGAAGAAGAGACTCAACTATCCATATTCATTCTGCGAGCAGGGATCCTCTGATGCTCAAAATCAAAGTTTCTAGAGTTTTCTAAGTTATTTCCCTTTTGAATATCTACAAACATCTATCTGTTATTCGAGTATATTTTTCAAAATTACAGAACCTATTTTAACTTGTTGTTTTCTCTTTCTATGACTTTTAGGGGAAGCTTTACTTTACATTGCAGCTGCTCAGAGTCAGTTAGCTCTGGAGGGGAGATTTGGGGACAGAGCCAGAAACAGCCAGAGTCACATCAGATCGTGCTCTGATCTGCAGCTGTTTACTGATGGAGGGAGAGCGCAGAGATTACATTTTGTCTTTTGGGATTAAAAGTGGATTTATCTTCACTCCTATTTAACAACCTGACTGCAGCAGTGATCTCCATTGTGTTGTAATGTAATTGCGTTGGTATGTACTGTAATGTCAACTGGAGCTGGAGGGGAAATGAACTTTAGTTCATGAACGTAACGATACAGAACAAGAGGAGAGAGAACCAGAGTCTCGGGTGAGTTCTGAGTTTAGTCAGATTTCACCTGAATTTAACACAAAGACGCTCACAGGAAATGCACAGTAAAGTAATCTGGCTGTTTGGGGCATATAAACACCATTAAATAACCATGTCACCTTGAGAAAAACGATTGATTTCTCCAGTTGGAATACAGTTGGAAACATTTAGGATAATGTAAATACAGAACTCAACAAAATATATTATAAAGATCTAGCCATTTTTAAACATATTTATGCAGAACTCTTTATATATTATATATTCAAATCATGTAATGTATTATGTTTCTATTGTTTAGCCTGCTAAATGTAATACAAAATAAAATAAGTTTAAATTCTCAGCATAAAACAAGCCCTCCAAATAAAATGACAAAACATGCAGTTTAGCAGGACACATTGCAAAATTCCTGCAACTAGCTGTGTTGTCAGTTGGCTGTTTGAGCTGTGGAGGGATTGTTTTTATGGGGCACTTTCGTCTCTCTCTGGGGCGAAATCTGATTGAGCTTCAGCAAAATTGTACACTTCCTAATTAAAAGTTGATTTTACTACACCTTATTCCTGATGGTTACCTGGGGAGCTGATGATTTGAACCCTGTTTGTGTTTGTTGCCTCGCAGACACCGAAATAATCAAAGTCGTTCATCAGAATGCACAGGGATGAAGTTCATTACATCAGGAACTCTCTCCAAACAGTCCCCAGGCAGTGACGAACATCTGCAAGGTAGTTATCTATCCACGCACACCATGCCCCCGATTAAGCTTTCATTAAATAAAGTTACAGATATTAAATTACAGCATGGCTATAATGACAATGAAATACATATTCATTATAGTTCATCTTTATTTAACACCTCCCCAGACATGGACATTACTGCTACAGCACAAACAGACAGGGAGACAGATGAGTCTTCTACCTGCCTCTCCACAGGAGGAGATGTTTGGAAAAG
Source organism: Sparus aurata (assembly GCF_900880675.1). Lineage (NCBI taxonomy): Eukaryota > Metazoa > Chordata > Actinopteri > Spariformes > Sparidae > Sparus > Sparus aurata. Next base: position 5,590,256 of record NC_044204.1, on the reverse strand, counting down.
TCAAGGGTCAATTTTCAGCTGTTGGTTATATACAATGTCCAGTAGAGAGACTGCTGACATTAAAATGTATTGATCTGAAAATGCCTCTAAACATTTAAGCGTGGCTGTGGTTCTAAAAGAGGGTAAATGCATGAATCACATGTGGGATATGACTTTTACATGGAGTGGGTGGTACCAGGTTATTCATCGTTCTGTATTTGTGATTCTGATGGTATTCAGGCTTCAGCCATGCTGGTGGCGTGGCTCCAAGGATGGAAATTAGGGTTGGTTTTCCACTTCAGTTCAAACTGATTTAACATGACATGTTGTACAGATATGCAGGCTCCCCAGAGGATGAATCCTAATGAGTTTCCTTTAGAGCCACCGACAGGTCATAGTTTTCCCTCATCCTGATGATCTGACGTGGATAATCTCCTGGCCTGAATATGTTTGTATTACATCTCCACTTGGTTCTGACATCTATGTCGAACTCAAAATAAAATGAAAGACTTTGCACCCAGGACACAAGCAAAAACGAGGGCCACAAACACTCGACCAACACTAGCTGTTATCCAATAACGTGATATTTGTCATCTTATGTAAAATTTTTCACAATTTCGTACATCTAACAGTTATTACAGCATCTTCAGTTTAACCGAAAAAAAGAAAAAAAAAATAGCTGTTGTTGCAGCAAAGGCAATGTGCATTAATATTTGTTTTGGCAATATTTCACGTTGAATGCATGAGAAAATGGCAAGCCAAGGGATTTTAATGAGGTTGCATGTCTCCCTTGCCATAAGTAGTTGTTAACTAAACAGGACAAAAAAAACTAAAACATGCAGTCACACCTCAATTTGATTCTATCCCCCAGCATGGCAACAAGTACCAAAACATTTTGGTTGGACATTATCGTGATCAAAGATTTTAGATATCACCCAAGCTTAACAGACACTCAACAATAGCCCGACTGCTGACATTCTCTGCATGTGAGTCAGCAAAAGTTATCAAAGTAAAGCTGTCCGGAATGATAATGAATGCAGAGATGACTTGCACAACAAGTTTCCCCTGGTCTGTGAGTGATCTAACAAAGAGTTTTATGTCAGAATCGACGGCTCAGGCATCAATCAATCAGCCATTACAGAGACGTTATTAATTGCAGGCTGACACGAGAACAGGATAAACACACAGCAGCTCCTGTTGCAGCACAACAGTGGTTTTGTTTAGAAGAACATATCTGAGATCAGCTGAAAGATCTAAACTTTACAGCGTCTCCTGAGAGCTGCTTATCACCCGCTGACCAGCCGCTGCTTCAACAAAATACTGGTCAACAATCTCACCAATACCAACATGATAATCTCTGTCGATGCATCAAAACACAACTGAAACATGCTCACATGAATGTATACTGTTTGTCGACACACGGCCATGAACATAGTGCATGGCTCAGATTTTCATCCATGCAAACAACAAACGGGCCTAATTATCAACACGTTTCTGAGTTTAGAACTGAAGTGTAAATCTCCATTTACAAGAAAACTGATGAATCCCAATATTTTTGTGTGTTAAACACACACACACACACACACACACACACGTACTCTCCCATACTTCTCCAGAACTTTACTCTGTTTACTGCGCAGTGGCTCCCACAGCGATCGTATCACTCAGCTACATCTCCTTCCTTCCTCTGAGCTTCTTGCAGATTTACGTGTTTATCTCCCTGCGAGCTGACTGGCTGATACTTCAGCACTGCATCACCTCCACCTCAATTTAAAACATATTTTAATTACTCAGCGTGTAGAAATGAAGTAACGGTTCAGAGAAGGGAGAACAGGTGAAAGTTGCAGTTTTTTAATTATAATATATCCTGCTTTTACTTTGGTTCCATTATCAGACAGCAGGGACAGAACAATATATTAAAAAGAACAACAACATGGTAAATGTGTGTACTTGTAAACTTCAGAGGTGACGACAGAGAGCAGGACAGGACTGAATGAAGGTTTAACGAGCTAAAACTCAGCAGAGAGACTGGGCTGGTCCACTCAGCCATGGCTGTGCGCTCCTCCCTGAAGTCCCAGAAGTGCTCAGAAAAAAATGTAAGTTTGAGCATCTACAATTACATGACAACTTGATAAAAAACTCAATCTGCTGACGACGATCATGTGATATGACTGAAAGATCGAGAAAAGACACTAGTTTTTATTTATGTTGTAGATCAGGGGTGTCCAAACTACGGGCCGTGGGCGCCCATTTATAATTGGCCCGTAGCAAATCCTAAAAATATAATGGCATATGACACGAAATTCGTGCTTGACTGTATTGTACTTCTTGGTTTTAACACTAGGGGGAGCTACTGTCTTGAACAAGACAGTCTCTCCACAAAACAAGCGCAGTCAAAGAAAAACTTTGCAACAAGTGACCCAAAAATGGCAGAACCGAAGAAACGCAAAATAGCAAGTGAGTGCAGGAGATTTCAGACACGGCGGGAAAATGAATCTTTATCAGTGAAGTCAAGGGGAAGTTTGCAATGAGATTTGCAATAAAACAGTTGCAGTGATGAAAGACCATAATGTACGACGACACTACGAAACCAAGCATCCAAACTACACGGCCTACACTGGTGCTGAGAGAGAACAGGAAGTTAAGCAAAAGGTAGCTGGCCTGCTAGCTCGACGACAGTATTTTTTTCCGTGCTAACAAAACACAAGAAAATGCCACAATAGCCAGTTATGAGGTAGCTCAACACATTGCTCATGCCACAGACACTGCACAGCTGTTATTTTTTTGCGAGGAGTCGACGATAACTTCTGCATCAGGGAGGAGCTGCTTGATCTTAGGAGTCTAAAGGGCACAACAACGGGTAAGGACATTTTTGAAGATGTGTCAAATGCAACTGACAAGATGGGACTTAAATGGGACAAACTGTGTGGAGTTCCAATGATGAAGCTTGAGCAAAGACAGGCAGCGCAAAAGAATGGCCTCTATGGTGTGCGCCAAGGTGCAAGAGCGTGAAGGCACGGCTGTTAAAATGCACTGTATCATCCACCAAGAAGCCCTCTGTGCCAAGACAGGCCAGCTTGGCGATGTGATGAACACTGTTGTGAAAACTGTTAACATAATTCGAGCACAAGGGCGTTTTTTTTCCCTGAGATCAGAAATCGACCAGTTTTTGAAAGAGAATGATCAGCCTCATTATGAGCTGAGTGACCCTCTATGGTTAGCGAACTGGCTTTTTTGGTTGATCTTACTAATCATCTTAACACACTGAACAAGAGCCTACGAGGCAAAGACCAGCTCGTTCCACAGCTTTGCGCATACATGAAAGCATCCTGTGTGAAGCTCCGTCTCTTTGAGACGCAACTACGCAACTTCAATGTTGCGCATTTCCCCACGCCGTCCGAAATCAAATCTGCTTTTCCAAAGGCCAAGCTTTCTGCTGCAAAGGGGAAATACGTGTCTTTGATCACATCTCTCATCACAGAATTCAGTTAGCGCTTCCAAGATTTTTCTGTCATTGAGAGAGAAATCAAAGTGTTTTCGACTCCCTTCTTGGTGGACGCAGCAGAAGTGGAAGAGAGACTGCAATTACAACTTATCGAACTGCAGTGTGATAATTCTTTGGAGAATCACCATCAGCCTCTCTCTCTACCTGACTTCTACCAGAGCTTGGAAAAAGACAAGTTCGCTCTGATGAGACGCCACGCAAAAAGAATGGTGAGTCTGTTCGGCTCAACATACATATGTGAGCAAACATTTTCTGTGTTAACTCCGAACAAAAACAGATTGAGAACCAAAATGACGGACAGCCATCTCTGTGATGTCTTTTACATCTCAACCACCAAACTTACTCCTGACTTGCCAGCCGTCCTTCAGGTATCTGAGTCCTCGGTCGATTCTGCAACCAGATTTTGTGAAGTGATTACAATCCTCGACGGGTCCCGTGTGCGATCGAGATTAGAGGGTTGCAATCTGATTAACCAAAACATGCGATAACGGGTACAAACAACACATTCGAACACTCAGTTTGGATGTAAACACACTGTTCTCACACGCCGCCACACACAGACACAAGCTCTCCTTATTCGAACAATATGTTTCAGTTTCCTTTGTGTCTGTTTCTCAATATATATTTTAGAAACCGTGACAAAGTTTTCAAAAAAGGCTTCATCTTCTGGTACAATAGAAGATGAAGCCTTTTTTGAAAACTTTGTAACTTAATGAAATGTGTGTGAAAAGTTCAATCTGTTAAATAAGTTGTACTTTTCACACACATTTCATTAAGTTATCTCATCGTTTTCTTCGCAGATACTCTAATAAGTGAGAGAATATTACATCATCGGGGGTCTCTTCATCGCGGAGAGAAACTATAATTGTCTCCCTCCTGAGAAATAACACAGTAGTTTCTAAAAGCCAATCTGTGATTCCTTTTTATATCACAACACCCTGTCCCAACAAAGTTTGTTAAAAGGGAAAAGAGATGTGCAGCATCGTCTTACATTACTGTTCTTCTCTTTGCCTCCACCTTCTGTCGGCCTGTCTCCCAGTAAGAGCTCCAGTCTGCGTTGGTTAACTCAGTCGGGTATAAACAGCTCTCAGGGAGGAATTTTAACACCAGCTTGAGTTTCAAACTAAAATTCCTGTCTGCATCACTCACACACATTAAAACTGGAAAAACACAGGAAACCTACAAGAACAACAACCGTATCTCATAGCTCCAACACCACCAGCCCTCACCTCAGCTTATTTGGATGAAAATACAGGCACTCAGACACAATGTGAACCATTTTTGGTTCTTCCCCATGTTTTCATCCATCTATCTGCTCTGGTCGGACGTTTATGAAAAATAAACAGTTCAGAGCTCGGTGCTTGACCCCTGGTCTCTTTAAAGCGTCTGAGTAAACAGCTGGTCCAGTATAGACCAAATATGTCCAGCAGTTTTTCAGAATGCGCAGCACTTCCGTAGTTTTCTGAGCTATCGCTGACTCAGAGACTCGTTAACCAGCAACATGTTTCACAGTGGAAGTTGCTGCAGTGTCTAACTGGGTCAACTCAACTAAAGATAGTAAAGACAATGATGATGACAAACCTCACAACCCATTAAAATGGCAACCTGTTGATCATCTATGTTTGTCATCACCCTGTATTGTATGACGAAGACCACAAAAAACACACTACTTGGATAGAACCAGTCATTTTACCTGCCAGAACATGGAAGTCAACGGTCTACCACTGTCTCACTCAGGTACTTTGTTTTTAACTGCTGTGTTTTGGCATATTTATACATGTTAACGTACCGGATCAGACCGGATTCTCAGGACAGCAGCTGAGATGAACCCAGTGAATGCGACCTCTCTCCACCTGTCAGTGAGCCGGTCAGTCGTGCTGTAGTGTGACCCCAGAGACCCTCAGAGGCGTCTTGGTGCCATTTTTCTGCCAGCCTAAAATTTTTATTTATTAGAACATTAAATCGCAAATCACTGCCAATGTGAATATTCTCGATACAACACACACCGCCCACTCAACACAACTTGTTCTGGATTTCAGTCTCCGTGAATGGTTTTGTGAGTATTTCATGAGCTGTATATTTTGCACGTTTTAACACAGTGTGCCAATATGCCTACCACGATCTGTGTGTGTGTGTGTGTATGTGTGCGTGTGTTGATTGCAGGTGGGCAGCCTTCAGAACAATGTTCACACACTTGTCACGTCTCTTTGAAGTGAGCTTTGATGTAGAGCAGCAGAGAAACACACTTTAGGATTACAGTGATGTTTCATTTTGGCCAGAGGGCTCTCACTTCTCCGCACACACACACACACACACACACACAAACACACACACACACACACACACACACACACACACACACACACACAGAGAGAGCAGATGTTACAGACATCTGAGATGTTTACTCATATTCAGTGATGACTGAATGTAGCAGTTGGCTTTGACATGATTTTATTTCTTGATTTCCACTTCTGCCTCTTTCTCGTCCTATCAATTTCTTTATACTGGTTGTTGTTTATGAGCTGTTACCCTGGCAACAACCATGATTCCTGGGGCTAATATTGCATGCATACATTACAAGCATAAGTATCAAAACCAATTGTATGATTACACAGGAAATATTTGTCAATCGTTCAACTATTTCGAAAGTTAAATATATTGAAAAAGAGACAGTGTTAATCATCTTGATCTATTTATTATCTTCTTCCACTATTTTCTGGGAAACTCAAAATTGTAACAGAAGAAGAAAATTACAAAAATTCAAAAAGTGAAATTTTAGCATTTCCATTTTCTGCTTGTTTAAACCTCGATCCCCAAAAATGTATGTGGTTACTTTAGTTACTTTGCAAATTCAGATAACTCACTGCTAATACACTTTTAATTGTGGCAGATAACATATCAGAAATTTTTGTTAATGGAAAAATACTGAATATCAGGCCCCGATAATCGGTCAGGTCAATAATCGGTCTACCCCTATCGATGGTGATTCATCCTCCTGGGAATATCATTGATGATATGAATGTTACTTTTCAGGATAAGCAGAAACTTTGATCTCTTGATGGCAACATTAGGGAATCATTGATGTCAGTAGGCGTCATTTTCTAGGGAAAATTGTTTAAATATTTACGTCTGGACCACAGCAGTGGACCGGCCGACAATGGCCCTTCTGAGAAGACATCTCTGCTTCCATCTGGATCTGGATTCTTGTCAGTATAAAGATTTTAAAAGCTTTAGACTGAAAGAATATTTTTGTAGCATCAGGATTTCCCTCCATAATCTTTGAGTAGCAGTTTGAGCTTCTCTCGCTGTCATTTTCCTGCCGTTTTCCTCTGCATCACTTTTGGGTTTGATGTTAGAAGCTTGTTAACGTCAAGTGTACCTCAACTTCTGCTCCCCTGGGTGAGCATCCTCTCAGAAATGGAGTGTGTATCATGGATCGTTGCTCAGGTCACATCACCGTGTAACATTTGCTACGTGACCGAGGCAGACTGCTCTCAAGTCTGACTTTTTGAGAGACGTCACAGTCTTGGCTCTGCAACATTTCTGGGTCACAACCTAAAAGAAGGACTCTTAACCTTTTCCGAATGGGCTGAATTTAGAAGTTGTAGCCTTTCTAAGTAATTCAAGGTAATCAACTAAATGCATTACATAATCTGAATGTAAATTCAGGATAAGAACAACAGCTAAATGGGTAAAATGTAAATGTGAAAGTAGACTTCATTAAAATGGAAATGTGTGTGCTTGCATATTCTCTAAATAAAGAGAGGGATGCGGTCGGCAGCAGCAGACTGGGTCTGTTAATCAGCGATTGAGCCAGAAAAAAAGTCAGAAATCACCATCAGACCCATGTCCACTTTGATTCCCTTCATCGGCTTAACTTGAATAATGAGGTTTTGACAGAAAGGCTGAGGCACAGATAAAGTCAATAAAGCTTCTCTAGCTTGATCCTTCCCCAATCTGTGCCTATTACATGTAGCATTCTTATCACTGTAACATTTCACTGTTGCAATGATTATCAAACTGAGGTCATAAAAGCAAACAATTGTCCTCTCAAATAATGTCATGAGCTAACACGTGGCCAGAATTTAAGATATACTGAGGTCATAAGTCTATGACCCCAATGCACCAATCCCTCTTGGAATGTTCTTATCAAATACCAAAAATAAACTCCCCAAAATGTAATGATGTAAAGGTGCAGTATTTCAGAATTGCCCATGTGTCAAATTCATGAAGTAACCACTAACTGCTTCTAACTATAGCAGCAGTTAGCTAGCTAGTGAGTCGAAATAATGTCATTGTCACATTTTGCAGATAATTTTAGTCAACTTTTAAATGTTTTCAAAAATATTCTGACATCTGTTTTATTTTTTCACATTTAAGAGATGGGATATGTCATATTTAAAATTTAAAGGTGCAATGGATTTTAGTAATAAAAAAAAAATCGAAAATTAACAAATTATCAATAGAATGTGGAGAGCACTTCAGCTTACTGTGTTGCAAAAATATCCACTAAAGTTAGAATGCTAACCAGCTAGCCCCAGCCCATTCCGGTGCAAAGCTCATGTGCTAGTGTTGTGTAAACCAACACTCCCCAGAGTCTCAAAACTCCCAGTCCTTGCTTTACGGCTAAGTGAGCCATCTAGCTAACAAAAGCTCTTTTGCAAATTGCTCTACTTGGCTCAGGAAATGGAGATGCACTTTGTAAAACACAACATGAGAACACGCCAACATACGAATCAGTCTATCAAAAAATACATTTGTAAAGATCTGACTTAAGTTTCTTTTACACCATGGTGACATCTTACAACAACGTACTGATCCGAATGAGGTTTCCTCTCTTTTTCTCTCTAAACACTGTGAGTTAATATCAGTTTGGGTGAAGACGTTAACATTCTTCATGGCAACACATCTGCAGCTCTCTCACAGGTGGCTGCTGAAATGCAAAGTTATGACAGCTGTGCCAGCAGAAAAGGCAAATGAGTCATTGAATTGCAAATGGCTAAATTATCCAGGATTCTTTGACACTGGATGACAGAATATTAGCAAAGATAATTATACTAAGGCTGCCTGCAAGTACTGGTTATTTCTGGTTAATTCCCAGTTATTTTGTGGATCATTCTCTCAATTAATTTATTATTTGTTTGGTCTATAAAGAGTCAGAAAATATTGAAAAATCAAATGTTTAGAGTCACAAATTTGAGGTGGTATCTCCAAATGTCTTGTTTCTTTAATTGTCTATATATGTCAAAATAAACTTAAGAATGTCATGGTCATGCCACAACTGACCCTATCTGACCACCATCGACCAACATTTTTTAAAAGTCTAGGAAATGCCAAAGTAAGAACAGCACTTTACCCTCTTGTACCACCGTAAAGTACAAATGGATAGGAACAACTCCCTCGGGATCTCTCACAAACAACCCATAAATGCCAACAAGATCCACAACTTCCTTCAAAAATGACAGATATGATGTAAACCAAGATGCTGCAAGATGAAACGACACTACAGAGGCCCATCATGAATGTCCCAAAAGAGAAAGAACACAGTTAGAGGAAGAGGTTATAACCTTATGATAAAATAACTAGTCAGGGAAGAGCAAACACAAAGACCTCAGAGGTATTGTTCTTTGTGTTTCAGCTTGAAGAAAGTGCCTGAGTCTTATTGAAGATGAAGGCTAGACCCTACCAGCCTGCAGCCTGCATACATAAATAATGAGGGAATACATTTGGTTTCTTATATTTTGGGAATTTAGCTGACGCTTTCATCCCTTGTGACTTAGAAAGTGTATGCAAGCACAATGAATTCAACTCCAATAGCACCAGCTTTACAAGAACACAATAGAAAAGTGTGCAGAGGTCCAAGTTCAAGAGTTCTGAGACAAAACGGATGATAATTTCACCGAAAAGTTGAATGAGCATCTCAAGGCTGAGAGACCTTTAAGTTAAAGACAGCCAATCAGGGTTTTTTTTAACTGTTTCCATGTAAAAACAGGTTGAGAGGGTAAAGGTAGAACTGCACCATTGATTATTTATAGTTGCAGAGGAAAGAGAAGTAGACGTGTGGCTCTAAGAATTGACCTTTAGAACAGGAAAACAAGTCCAAACGTTTTCTTCGATAAAGGAAATGTCTACTTTTGTATCATTACTCTCGTTAAGCCAAATATTAAAGGTCCACTCTGTAAAAAAAGTTGATTTTTGAGTCTCATTCTGAAGTCATCAAATACTGACACTTTGGGATTGTAGGTTGGATGGGTCGCTATGCCAAAGCGTTGGTGTTTGACAACAAACTTTCTTACAATACAAAGTGGGACTTTAAGCTGCGTCGTGATTTCAACACATCCTCATACCTTTTGCCAGTGACTCCCAAAATGACATAGAATAGCTGTGGCTCAGGGGTAGAGCCAGCATCATGTTATCGAAAGGCCGCTGGTTCAATTCCCCTGCATTTGAAGTGTCCTTGGGCAAGATACTAAACACTAGACTGCTCCTGATGTGCTGGTGGGCACCTTGCATGGCAGCCACCATCAGCGTATCAATGTATGTATGACTTACTGTAAGTCGACAAGACAAAAACATCTGCTAAATGCCCTAAAATGTAACTGTTAAAAGCTATAGCTACCTAGTTTACATTGAAAGTGTGTGTTTACAAGTGTTTAAAGTATTTTTTTGACTCAAAGCAAAACCCACACTTGATAATATTAAACCATTTTCACACTGGCTGTTTGTTTGGGCCAGAACCTGTTCCAATTCCTTCAAACCCAATTACACTTACATTTTGTTTTTTTTTACTTTACTGCCAGTTCCAGGAAGTCACATTTGACATTTTCAAATGAAATGGAGAACAACTTCATGTAAAAGCAGTAGTCATAAAAGAGTAGCAGTAATAAAAAGTATAAAGAAGGAAATTCATAGACGGATGGATACTTCAGTTTAAAGTTGTTCAGCAAGAACTGTTTGGCTCCACCCACTGAAGATTAGCAGCGCCGATGAGATTATTTCCGCCTCTGAGAAATATCTGTATTACTTTATCAAATCCGTGTGTACAGTTTGATGTAAACAGCTTTAAAAGAAAAAAAAATATCGCCGGCTAATTCACTGCCAGAGGAGAGCATGAAAACATTTAGGCGGCAAGATCCAATTAATCTACATCCGAAAGTCATTTTAGGAGTTAAGCTCTGCTGGATTCATTATCGCCGCCTGTTAGGGACGCACAAACACACACAAATACACACTACAAAACAAGTAGAGACGTACAGTGTGTGTGTGCACATCAACATAAATCAAAAACTCTGACAAAAATGGGATTATATTGAATCATAATTTGTGTTCACAGTATTGTGCCTTGCTTACACATGCAGAGGTTTGTCTACACCTATGAGGACCACCGTTGACTACAGTCAGCTGCCTCTGGCCAAAAAAAAAGCTCCAAAATATCTACAAATGCACTTTAAAGCTCTGACACCGTCAACAGCAGACATGCTCCACTACTTCTTCAGTCACACCTGACAAACCTTCTTCTGACACTACAAACTGAACACATCAGTCAACTCCAGCAGCTGAAATCTAATGCAAAGAAAAACACAGCCATTAATGGAGTTTTGACATTTTCTGTCACGCTGTCATAGAACTCCTTTGTTGAGTTTTTGGCTGAATGAAGTTGTCACTGCTCGAACAGACGCTCTCTCTGTTCTCAGACTGACTGCCGGAGGTGAAACACCCAAAATAAATACAGACTCTCTCTCTTCAAGACTAAACCACTGTCTCTCAACCGTCTCTCTCACTCTTCGTTTCCCTTTTCTGCCTTCCACTCTCGTTTCTCTCTCACATCCTTTTCTCTTGTTGGTGAACTCTAGCTGCACTCAGCTCATCTCTTTACCCATCCACCTGTGTGTGTGTGTGTGTGTGTGTGTGTGTGTGTGTGTGTGCGTGTGTGTGTGTCTTTAACCCTGATTGCTATATAATGCCAATTCATCCTCCACCAACTAGCTCTCTCTCTTCTTTCCTCTTCATGTTCATGCTGTCTCTTGCTTTGTCATGACACATTGAGCAGGTCATGACAGTAATTCCCTGTGCAGCACAAGACTTAAAACTGCCTGTGTGCATTCATGGACAGAGACAGTTGTTAGACAGTCAACAAGTCCTTCACACTGAATGACAAATGATGTTGATCGTCAAAACACACTAAGGTCTAAAACCACCTCTCCAGACATCTTTTTGACTTCAGAATTGGAGGGTCACATCGGCAATAGCAGGAACTTTTCAAAGCCAACAGCAATTGTCGGGTGTGTGGAGGTCAGAAAGTCTTCAAAGCAAAAAGTATGGCTGCTGAGTAAGACTTTGGAAATGATTGCCGTCTTAATGAGAAGTTCTTCATGAGCATACCTCCACTTTTAGGCTACTAACAGGGCTAGGTTAATGTATAGGACAGATCTTGGGCCTACAGGCTATATTTTAAAACCCTTTTTGGAGACAGTGTGACAGCAGTATAACTTCAAGCACCAGTGTGACTTGCAGATGTGCCGCCAGTGTTTTTTTTTTTTTTTTTTTAATCATCGTGTATCAGGGGAAACACAAGAAAAACGCTTCAGTCTATCTCAGTGTTGGTGTTGTTCCTGGAACTCTGTAATTGTTGTTGTACCAGGATCATCATTGCAAATTAAGTGAAATAGCTAAGGTAACCACAAGTCATTGCGGTTGAGTAACATCTCCCATGTGCCTCTTCTTCTGGTGTGGTGGTTTTCTCTATGAGTCCCAATGCTGTGACATTTCCAAAATGTATGGTTCAATGATGGTCCTCGAACAACGTTAATTATAATGTTCTGGGAACATCTGGATGGGGATATCAGATACGCTGCCATTCTGTGGGAAACAATGAAGTATTCGCCTTCATTGGAGGGTCAACAGTGGAGGGCAGATAGTAAATGAGAGAACAACAATGGTAAGACGGCCTTGAACTGGGGACACTGGGTTTACATGGTCAGAGCCTTAAACCCCTGGGATGCCAAGGCCACCATGTCAACAGATATTCTAATTAATTATGTTGGTCATTAATCAAGCAGAAATGACAAAACTTCACTGTTCTACCTTCTTGAATTGGAAGATTTGTTTTGTATTTCTGTAAATATATTTGGGTTTTGGTCATTTCTGACCCTTCATTGACTAGACCTCTGACTGTGCTTAAAAAAATAACTGAAAGATTGGCAGCATAAGTGTGGCTGCACCTGCAATCTCTTACAACCCGACTGAATTTGCAAAACTAATGTCACTGACTTCATTCTGATCTGGTGTCTCTCTTTGCTGTCTTTTTTGTGAAGCTAAAGATTAGACATGAATGGAGGCAAGTCATACCACTGCATGCACACACGCACACACACACACACACACACACACAATGAGTTCACCCAGTGATGCCGAGGCTGACAATGAAATCAAACTGACTCCCTCGCAGACAGACTCCTTCTCACTTGTGACCTCTCTGTGAGTTGCTCCCACACTGTCAGCTCTCACCAGCCTGAATCCGGCTAAGGTCGGCGTAATATCAATGCCTCGCTGTGCTCAGCTGAAGCTGCCTTCAGAAGCAGATCTGACAGCGGAGTGCGTCAAGGACTGCAGGTAATTACCTCTATTCAGCAGCGTCGATGAGCACACCAGACTGAGTGGATGGGAGAGATTCTGACGCTGCTCAACAATATGCAAATCCAATATTCTGGCCCGACACTGCATTCTCATGTTTGAATTAGGCAGTGTGGGCCTGTGTATGAGTACTTGTTTCTATATACAATACTCCTGCATATTAAGCAATGTGCTGGCTTTGAGGCAGCTAACTCACGTGGATCACATTTACTGAACCATACATTCTCAAATAAGTGTCTGTTATACCTGCACTGTTCACATAAAACAGATATACAATTTAAAACCTTTATTATATTGTAAAAGATTCCCAAAGCATGATTTCAATCAGTACATTTACCTCACGTCGTGTCACAGCCACTCAGCTGGGCATCTCTCTTTTCTCTGCAAATGTGATAGAAAAATACACTGTAGTTCAAAAAGGGGAAAATCAGAGGCACTCTTCTAGATGGCTATTCCATAGTGAATTAAAAAGAATTGACTAAACATGTCAATAATGAGCTGAGTAGCAACCCACATCCTTCTTTTACACCCTGAAGTAGGAATTCCAGTATAAAAAAGCCATCTGACTGAAGGCTTTTTGAACCTCAATTTTCCCAGAAGATTGCCTTGCTTTTTTTATTTATTTTTTTTTTCATTTTTGAACTTCAGTGTTCACAACTTCAGCACCGTCATCACATTTTGTTTGAACTTTCTGAGCACTCATGTCTCATGTCACATGTCAATGGTCAAAAATAGGAGGAAGAGAGATTGCTTATAGTTCTTCTTTAAAGGAAAATTCTGTTTTTTTCCATGCAGGGTTTTTTAGTTTTGCCCCTCATTTCAATTGGTTATAACACTGCACTAATGAAAGCACCTAAAAGTATGTGACATGCTGCAACAAAGTCCAAGTCATGCGCAAACCCATTGTGATATCACCCATCGGTTTGTGGACTACCATTGTGAAGCTTTAAAGGTCCCATATTAACACTGTTTTTCATCAATTTCACACAGCTGTCAGAGGTCCAACAACTCGGTATTTGAAATGCATTGCCCCAAACCCATCTGTGGTCCTGAACTTCAGCTGTCTCAAAGTCCCTCTACTGAGCTCTACTGAGAGCAGTCTGTTTCTGTGTCTGCACCTTTAAATGATAATGAGCTCTGTCTGTCAACACCTACTTGGAGAGCCTGGCCTGCCATGTCACTCTCAGGGAGATGATGCCTCTTACGCTAGCGATAGCATGTTTTAAGGAGGATGGATATATATATATATATATATATATATATATATATATATATATATATATATATATATATATATACATATACATATATATATATATATATATATATATATATATATATATATATATATATATATATATATATATATATATATACATATATATATATATATATATATTGCTATGGGGAGTTTTTTTCGTTCAACCATACCAGTTTGACCCAGAGTCTGACCCAGAAGGAGAGGCTCCTGAAGAAATACAGACCCTGCGGCTGCAGCAGGACGTTTCAGAATGGTCAGTGTGTTTGAATGATGGTAGTTTGTTAGTGTGTTGTTACAGTTACTACCATGTAGCTAATGGCTAACAGCTAGCAAAAGCTGTGTTTGTCTCCAACACAGTCTCCAAACTCTTGGACACTGTTCGCATCGTCTCTGTCTCCAGTCTTTTTACTGTGACAACCAAGCTCCATCGTAATATTATTAACATTAAACACGCTTCAAATGCCATTGCATAGCAGACCGAAGCGGAGCTAACTAGTTAGCCAGTTTCAAGCTGACTTCACCATACTCGTAGGCAACTGTAAATACTATCAAACCTCGGCGACACTTACCTGTGGCTCGGGTGCAGTTGCTGGGTCCCGTATGGTTGGGATTGATCCTTTTACGAGGGTCAGTGTCGAGGCAAAGCCAGCTTTGTACTGACCCTCGTTACTGAAGCAGTCCGACGTGAAGTGGTTAGCACACGCATACAAACCAACAGGAAGCTTAGCCTGCACATTGTCATTAAAAATAAACACAACCACTGTCTCTTCTGTTGTTCTGTAGCTGGGACAGAATATAGGCTCTGATGTTGATTTATACAACCAACAGCAGAGCAATTTGCGTGTCTAACTCTGAGCGACGACATTGCGAAACACTGCTATCTTACCACTGGACACACCAAACTTAACCTTGGGGATGAACGTCCCCTCTCGGATATCTCCTATCACCGTGCAGAGGAGGCCAGTCTATGATAATGACTCCTTTCATTACATAAAGACAGGAGCTGAATCTGAACAGCCTGTAGGAGCTCCGTTTTACCAGTGGGTGGGCTGCAGAGACCATGCAGGACTCGTTTGCGTTCCTCATTCTGGAAGTTGGCAGACTCAGGGAGGACCAGTTTATATTTGTAGAGACCAGAGAAAACGTGTTTTTCATAATATGGGACCTTTAAATCTAGCGTTACAGCTCTTGCTATCTTGGTCTTTTTGGAGCCAGAGGTGACTGTAGGTAGACGAGAGGGTGGAGCAGGGAGGATAGAGCGTGAGGAAATCCCCGTGGTAGCAACTTTTCAATTATAATGCCCCACCCTGAAGAATAACCTGTTTCATCTCTTTTACCCTAAATGGGTCCATCATGTACAGACTGAGCATCGTGCTGTTTTGGAGAAGACTTGAGATTGAGACCAAAAACTCACTAGGAAACTGTTTATAATAAAAGTGAGAAAGAGGGTCATTTGCTCATTAGCTTACATATGATTTGACTTTTTTCTGCAACCAATGGAGTCGCCCGCTGCTGGTTTAAGGTACTTCAGCTTGGAAGTTTTGTCAATATTATAAACAGTCAATTGTCAGACTGCAAGAAACATGATCAGACGTGCTGTAACATGCCAAAATTTATACAGATGATCAAAACCGCTTTTATTTGAAGGTGAAGCTAAAAGTGAGGTCACCTGAAATGTAGGTAAATATCCCTCTGTTTTGGTTTGGTTAATAATTTCACTGTTCATGTCACATATTCACACACAACAGCATCACTGGTGTCAGCGTGTGTGTGTGTGTGTGTGTGTGTGTTGCCTGGCTTTCAGTAAGGGCTGTTTAAATGCTAATGCTGCAGTTGATCAAGCTTTTGATTTAAATGCAATTAACTACGCAGGCCGACACTTAAGCACTTAACTGTCAACCTGTCAGGTGTGAAGACTACAGCAGTCCAGAGAGAGAGAGAGGGGGGAGAGAGGAGGCTATTGATTCTTAACAGATGGTCTAATGTGTGTGTGTGTGTGTGTGTGTGTGTGTCCAGCAGATTCACTTATTGACCTGAACTGCTGGATTGTTGCATAAGCTCACTTTGATGAGTCTAAGCAGCAGAGGGTGAGAGACCCAGACAGAGAGAGAGAGAGAGAGAGAGAGAGAGAGAGAGGATATCATGTACAAAACATCTCCAACTCAACATCTCTCAGCTGACTGAACACACGTTCATTTCTTTCTTTTGCGGCCTCTGTATGAACCTCGATTAAAACACTTAAGGATAAAGTCAAAAATAGACGATCATCGAGCAGCACACAGTGGTTTCTGAGTACTTGCAAATGTGTGCATGTCATAGGCTATCAGGTCTGTCTGACTTTTTTGCCACATTTCTCATAAATCTTGCATTGTCAGATATTTTGGGGCATCTGACATCAGCAGGGCGGGCACATAACTTAAGTGTGCCCGTCCTCACTAAAGTGTGGTTTTGGTAAAACAAGTAAAGTCTCTGTGACACAATATGTACTTGTCCATTGTTTTACATTACTCATTCGTGCAATTTCAAAATATCCAAAATAAAAAGTACAAATAAAGTAGATGCAATGGATTCAGCTGGGAGAAAGATTAATATGACCATTATTAAAAGAAAAAAAAAGAAAACTTTGTCAGATACACTAATTGCCTATGTTGCCACTTCTCCCAGCGGGATATAAACATCCCACGACTGTCTCCATTGGCACTGAACCGTGTGGGTCAGCATTATGCCTCCCCAAAACAAAATCATTAATTCATAAATTTGCATATGTGCAGAATTTGTGGAAGGGTTGGGTGGAATTATTATTCATATAGCAACTGAAAGTCACACAGGTTAGGAGCATCTTACAAATTTAGGAACAAGTTTTTTTTTCTTTTTTTTTTAAATACACCAACCGTAGTCCCATTTGTGCTGAGGCAAAACATCTTCAGCTCATTTACCCCCATGTGCACTTGTCCAAATCACCAGTGAAGCCAAGTCAGACTCTGCATCAAGTCCCTGACTGCACATAACGACAGTGAAAGTGCTGAGAGTCAATACACGAATGTCAGCTGCTGCTGTACAATGTGTACCATCCTGTATGTTACCATGCTAATCAATATAGACCTCTCTATACAATACTAACACATTAACTGACTCAAAGTACTTGCACGCTGACGACACAAACAACAGGATGCTAAAGAGAACAGTCGGGCTGTTCATATGAGTGTGAGGAGGAAGTCACTCTGTCTTCAATTTACTGTCGGCGCTCAGATTTAAGCTCTCAGAGACATACATTACTCATAATCCCCCCCCCCCCCGCTAACCCTCCTCAATCCACAGCTTTTCAAAGCGCTCAACCAATTTCATCACATTGTTTTGAAGAGCTGAACCATAAGGTTAAAGTCCAACGGCTTTTACAAACCCTTGAACATAACCGCTGCTAGCACAAAGGTTTAAACAAGCTGATGGTACAAGCCCTAACCAGGAAGAAACTGGAGAGAAAATCTGTACGCTAAGATGTTCGATCTTGACCAGTCGGTACAGTCAAGTTTGTTGGGTTTTTTTTCTGCAAGTATACAGCTGAATCCTAATGTCCACCCTCTGGACTCACAAACTGATCCTTCCTGGACTCATACATACTGCGACGTGTTAACTGTAATCGCATAAAGGCCTCTGATGGCGGGAGACTGCAAGGAGACACTCCTGCCAGTAATAAAATACACTTTTATTACCACTATACACTTCATTCCTAGCCCCCAAGATACCTTGCAGAAATTATGTGCCATGTTTTCCACGGTAACATGAGGCCAATCCTCTTTGTTAGAGCGATTGGTGCAATATCATTCATTCATGAAGATCTAGGATTAGTGATTTTATCGAGTGAATACTATTAAAACTATTATTATTGCTTAGCCCACTAAGCTAAGACCTTAAAGTGTCACAGGTGCATCAGTTATTATGGAACTTTGTAACTTGGATAGTGTGTGCTTCTACATATATTAGTATCATGTTATGGATGAATATTATCATCCAAGTAGCTTTTAATAAAACGTCATGTCTGCATTGCGATGAATTGCGGAAAATAAATCTGTGATGTCCAGTGAAGTCCGCAGCCCAAGCAGACCCTCTGAAAGCTGGCACTTCATAACCCTTGTGGACTGGATGAATTGTGGGTTTAGCACTTGCAGAATTCTTAGGAACGCACCCACAAAGATTAAGGCAAAATGAAACTATTTCTTCTGCCCTCTAGTGGACACAAATCATTCAAAGTAAACTAAAACAGAATCAACTGGAGTCGTTTAGGGGCTTGAAATTGAACTCTCATGTTTTCCAACCAACTTTGCATCTAGGCATCTGTCTAACGCACAATATGAAAATCCAGCAAGACCTTTCACTGTAACGATGTGACAAGAAAAAGATGAATGTGTCTCTGCAATTTCTTACATTTGACAACATCTGGGTCACACAGTTATCAGAGCTCGTCCTCCCCCAGAACTTCGTGGGGGATCCCGAGCCATTCCCAGGCCTGATAAGATATATAATCTCTCCAGTGCGTTCAGGGTCTTCCCGGGGGTCTCCTCACAGTTGAACACGCTTGATAAAATGTCAGAACAAATGATCCATTCTCCCCAAGAGTTGCCAGATATTTTATCTCCGGACTTTCCTCTAATCAGCTGCCAAAGAAAAACTATTTGATACAAACATGAAGCAAAGAACAGTGAGCTAATTTCTAAAGCTGTGAAATTCAAATGTTTTGCATTTTACTTCATAATTAACAAATGGTTGGGTTTATTTAATGGTCTGCCACTCAGAAAATCAATCAATGTGATTAAGATGAAAGATATGGTCTCACTGGTCTCACGTGAGGATCAAACTCAAATGTGGTGCCATGGAAACCGGACAAACTCTGGGCTCCTTAAAGGCTTAATTCAAAACCCAGTGCAAACAAACCCTCGGTCCACAAGCAAACACTGACACACAAATTTATCCACTCACACAAACACGCATAGTTTCAAGGTAACAACAGGTTGACACAGACCTACCAAAAATGTAACAGCACAACTTCAGCTCTGCAGAAAAGAAAAGCAATAAGGGCCAAAATAATCACAGGCACATCCGCAGAAGAGCTCCTTGTTATAGCGTTAGAGGAGAGATTCACATTCTCATTCACAAGTCAGTTCAAGAAAAACTGGAAAGGTGCTGCTGCTCAGCCATTATTTTCTATTCATCTCTCCTAAAAGAAGACATCTTGTTTTCCTGATCCCACTGTGTGCGCTCTTGACTAAAACGTTAATGTTGCAGTTTAAATAAAGGTTAGGTGCTCACACGCATACTCACACCTGAACAACAATAAAATGAGAAACGACGCCGCATACAGTAGTTGAAGTGTATCAGCGGCAGACATGGTGGACAAACGTGGTGAAAAAATATGACTGAAAGATAATTACAAAAGAAATCAATTTTTTTTCAAGTATAACCCTAATCAACGTTACCTCTTACTTTAATTACACAAGTTTAATTTGAGATTACCTTAAGTGCAAACCGAAACAAAGAGTTTTGTGTCAGCAATGTGTAGATTATAGTTAAATAATATATCATTGTATTGTCAAAGGAAGAGCTGCTATCTGTGTTTCGTTGTTTCTGAAACAATGACAATAAACATCTGTTCTTTATCATTAATGAGAAAAATATTACATTATCTACAGCGACACCCCTGCAGCAGAGACGGTAAGTGCTGTGCACAAGGCAACGCAGCTTAACTTGATTGATTATTTCAATCTCGGGACACGCCAACAGGATCAGTAAGGACCAAATGGTAATTGATGTTCTGCGTTCTTCTTCACATCAAAAAAGGTCACACACACTCCAGATTCATACGGTGAAACTGTTTGGAGTAAAGCAGCCGTCCTCCTGATAAATCCTGAGCTCCATCACAGCTGTGTTAACATTATTTATTTCAGAAGCTTCATTTTCCTACTGTTTTCTAGAGCCCAACCAATATATCAGTTTGCCAAATATAACCGTCAATACTGGGTTATGACAGATATACTGGTGCTGGTGAATGTTGCCTGATATGTGTCAATATGTCAATTTTTTTTAAGGCAATAAGATTTATGTTAAACTGTTAAATATCCTGCCTCTGCTTTGCAGTGTGTTTGATAGCAATGCCAGAAATAATTGCAAAAAAAAAAAAACTATACATACATATTGATATCATAATTTTGTACTCCCTAATATCACTATCGTTATCAACCCCCACCAAGCCATGAGCACCAAACAGCACAAACTGCACCTCTGATGAGATGCAGGCGTATCTGATCCATCCACAGCCTTTAAACTACGTCACCTGACTTCCTCCTGTGCTCCTGTCATAATCACTACACCCACTAGAGGTCACCGCCTAACAATAAACACAATTACAATAGGCCGCTTTCACAGATTACCTATGTGGGAAGTCTGGCACATCTGCAGATCTTACATAGGCAGAAAAGAAACTTCTCCAAAGAAACTTTTCCAGCCTAAAAAACGGTAGGAAGCCATGCCAAGGCAGCGGTTTAAAATCAATCTGAGGAGTCTCCATGCCCACACTGATGTTTTAACTTAAACCTCATTTGCATTCACTCAAACATTACAAGTCCTCTGGCTGCGTTCCAACCCATCTCACAGGGCTCTTTATCTTCAGGCTCTGAGTGGTGGTGGGCGAGCCGGAGAGAGTGTGAACTGTGAATGACACAGCTGCGATCCTCCAGTCATCATATCAGTCGCTACAACTGCACACTGTACCTGCACCTTTGGTCGAGGCTGGACGTCTCTTCTAGAAATATTACATCATAACCTGGGCCCTGAAGACACTGCACTGTGAAACAAGTCACGGACAAGGGAAGTGTTTCAGTCACAAATGACATGAAGACACTTCAGAACCGTGATACTGTACGCCTGGCAATGTGCGAAAGACTGAATGTCAAACTGTAGCTGTCTGTTTGTAATATCATACAGCTTTCACATGTTTCACAAGGGAGAGAGACGCAGGGCACATTTTAGAGTTATATTATCCTGTAAAATGTTAAAAGCCGTACTGAATGCTACCTCAACAAAAAAAAAAAAACAATTGTTACTGCCTTTAAAAGCAAACTGTGAGCTGTTTCATTTGAATTGCATCCACCAGTTTAGTAAAAGAAGGCGTTGTCAGGGTGAACCCAGCAGTGGAAATGTATTTTCAAAAGTTAAATAGAAAGCTCATCAAGAATTGTTTCCCTTTAAGTTCTGCCATTAAAAAAATGAAGCATCACAAGAGAGCAGAGGGGGAGAGAACCCCACATATACAAGGGCACAAATGAGTTAAATGAGAGTAAAAATCAACAGCCAAGCGCGCAACGCACAGAAAAAAAAAAACACGATTTTCCACCGCTTACTGGTCACTTACAGGATCCAGAAGGTCGCTCCTGCTTCACGTAACATGTGACAGCTGACAGTCCATCCGCTCTGTGGGTCGAAAGCCCTCCTTATTGATAGATCACTGATCGGAACAGAGAGGTCGCAGCGGGCAGCGGCACGGCAGCCCTGCAGCTTCACACCACCGGGATCACATGTATGGAAAACTATGTAGTTCACACAGGTCACATCACAACACATCGATTTGATTTGAAGCGGGGGGAAGTGGAGCCTCTTCACGTGGAGGTCAAAAGCCTCCCGTGAAACATATTTAGTCTGGAACATTTCAAGTAAACTTTGCCAACTAGAACCTCTTGGTTTACGCTACAAAATGCAGTAAAATAGAATTAGAATGATGTTAAAAAGTCACGGAAATTAGAAAAAGATCCCGTTTGAGAGCAGGATTTGGTTCACCTAATGTGGGAATTTTAATTTGTGGGTTCCAGATGCCACAAAAGTGTCTTTGAACTTCACATATCAGAGGGCATGTGAGAAAATTGATAACTACATTTCAGGTAGGTCGCACTCCCTCTGCCTTGTCCACAGAGGTCAAACCCTGACACATGGAGACAAGCGAGTACAGTAGTCTGACAGTCTGCGCCAATAAAAGAGGATTGAACTCACCATTTCCTTGTGGAGACGCCGGGTCCTGAAAGCATGTCACGACACTAAATCCCCATGAGCCGCAATCACATTGTCCTCCAGTCCGAGTTCAACGACAAACTAATTACTGAATCTGGAAGGAGAAAGTACAGTAGCCCGGGCTGCTGCTGACTCTCTCGAGAGAGAGTGGAGAAAGTGTGCGCAAAAGAGCAGCGGGCGAGGAGAGACGCTCGGTGCGCGCCTGGAGACACCGGGGGACGGAGAGGGGGGACAGCCGGGGAAGAAGAAGGGAGACCTCGTGGAGAGCCCGGAGAGGGTTCGCGGGGAGGTGAGGACACCCGGCAGATGTTTGGAGAGACAGCGCGGACTGAGCGGAGCCAGCGGCGGAGATGTGGAGCTGTGCCGCTCTCTCAGCGGACATTAACCCGCGCTGGTCTAGTCCCTCCTCTTTTAGCCCTGAATTGAAGGAAGCATCTCTCTCTCTCTCTCTCTCTCTCTCTCTCTCTCTCTCTCTCTTTTTCCTCCTCTCTGCTTCTCTCTCTCTTCTGTCATTGTCAGTCTACATCTTTACAACACGACTCATTTGGTTGTGCGTGTGTGTCGCTGCGCGCTGGAGTGACAGCAGACGTGATTCTGGAGGTCAAAAGGACGCGAGGGAGAATTCTGAGCTGTGATCTACTTTTGGTTCTGCAGTCAAAAGAAATTAAAGAGCTCCATTTCACCTAATGTAAGACGCTTACACTTAACTTTGACCCTTGAATGCATAAACCTAAATATGACCTTCTAAACAGATACTGTTTAATACCCGATAAATCGTTCCTTTACCTGAGAGATTATTTAAGACTACAGCCAGCATGATGAGCTTAAACGTTGCAGGGCTGAGGTAATAAAACACATAATACTATGATATTGTGTAGCCTATCGCAATGCAGGATATATATATAAATATAGGATCTCAGTATCTTTAAATGAATACCAGGACTGGACGAAAAGATCAAATGTCACAATATTTTCGTCCAAATTGACTACTATCGTCCAGTAATCTGTAGGTTGCTGGTTCGATGACCAGGCTGCATGTAGAATAATCGTCTAGCGAGATACTGAGCCCCAAAATTGCTCCTGATGAGCAGTGCAGCACAGAGCACAGGCAGCCTCAGTGCCAACAGTGTGTGAATGTGTGTGTGTGTGTGTGTGTGTGTGTGTGTGTGTGTGTGTGTGTGTGTGTGTGTGTGTGTGAGTGGGTGAATCTGATGTGTTGTGTTTTGATGCGCTTTAAGTGGTCAGTAGACTGCAACTGGGAAAAAAGCACTATAGAAATGCCACTCCATTTACCATCCATTAACACAATGAGGCTTCTGATAACCACCGTGCCTCTAGTGCAGTATACAGAGTGAGACCTTCCCTCCAGTGACAGGAGTTTGTGTCCCGGGTGTTTTTAAGCTATGTTACAAAAGCACGCTGATGTACAGTAGATACATCATGCAAGTTGCGTAAGTGGCGTAACTGAAAGTGGTCTGTTTAACTCAGAGTTTGATCTCTTCCTTAACCTAACCAAACCGCATACACTAAAGTAATAATAATAGTGATTTAAGACTTTGATTCACCAACTGACTCCCCTGCGTGTCCTCCTGTTGATCTGATTGGTTGACATTAGCCTGTAGACAAATGGTTTGTCCAATCACCTGCTAGGTATTTTTATCTAGTACCTGCCCCTTTAACAAACTGTTTCTGGCGGCGTGTTGTCAGCTTCCTCGGGTTAAGATACTAACAAACCACACAACACACGTCGTTTCTGTTTTGGCGAACTTTTCTTTTGGCTACAGGGTGAATTGACCCTCTGATTCCTTCAGGCAGGTTTCAGTGGATGTTTTTTAATCTTACACTTGGGAAGTTGTTTTGTTAAATGAAATTCTCAGCTCCATATGAACACTGAACACCACTGTGTCCAGCATCCAATTATTTTGTAACAAGACCAGCTTCGGCCTCATCAGAGATCTTGGTGCAGAAAGAGCAGATCAATAAAGTTCTGTTCTCTACTTGCTCCCTGTATTTCTGTATAGGTGAATTATGGGCTGGCCACAGTGGATGCTTGTGTAGTGCGTGGCTGCTGCGTCGCTGAGCCGCTGCTGCTCTCTTGTCTGTCTGTATCCTCATAAGCTGCGTTGCTGTTGCGGCACAGCTCCTGCCTGCTAACTGCATACATGACACTTGTCTCTGGTAATTATCAGTAAATACGATGACGTGATTTTCCATTTCCATTTTCATCCAAGAGCGAGAAAGCAGAAGTGGGAAAGAGAGGGAAAGAAAGAAAGTAAATGTTTTCTGCAAATCACCGAGCAGATAAAACCTTCACTGCTTCTATCTGTCCAGTGACATCCCTCTATTCTTTGACCTCATTTATCCATCCATCCCATCTCTCTTCTAAACTGAAATGATCTGACTTCTGTGCATTTCTGATGGAATAAACCCAAACCAAAGGAGGGATCCTTTGGTTTGGGTTTATTCCATCAGTCTCTCACCCTCTAGGTATCTCTGATCCAGGCCAGTTGGTAATGAATATGCCACCTTAGTTTGAGCCGCAGCTAGAATTCTGCCTTTGGCCATTCAGCGCCATGTTTAATGCTTGAGTGCAGCAGTAAGATGTGCCATTTATCCGAGTTGGTTATCGAGTTTTGTCAGCGGTGTCCGAGACTTTCAGTGCAACTCAAGGCAGAATGAACAAACACAGTCACCAGTGTGATGCTGTTTGGAAGCGTGGTCTCTTAAAACAAATGCCAAATTCAATGAGTGACTGTCGTAGCACTCTTATTGGTCGCCATGGAGCGACAACATGCACCGTTCTTTCATGTTCTTTCGAGTGAAAAAACAATTTCATCAATATTGATTTCCACTTTTAGACCAAACTGTAATGTCAAGATTTATAAAACAGACCAATAACACATTTCCTGAAATGTTTTGTCATAATTTGATCAGTGCTGTCCAATGCTTGGCGGCCGGACAGATGGCCCAAGGCCGATCTATTGTCCCACCCACGATGTATTCATCAGGAGAAGCAGCAAGAGAACAGTGAAGAGGCTACAAACCTCCTCTCACTCTGAGTCACAGTCTGGCTTATTTGCCAAATCTGTATGTCCACATACACATCAGTCACACTGGCATTTGCTCCTATAGGATCAGCAAATTAAATGTGTACATATGTTACATAAGTTTGCACATTTAGATGAAAAACAAAACGTAATGTAAGATTTAAAGTGATGGCAGAAGCTGAAAATGCATTAATATGAACAAGAGACAGAGGTTTGATTGATATGTATGTGTGCATTATTAGTGTGTAAAGAGTCATTTGTGATTTTTCTTACTTACATCTTATTGCAGCCTGTAACCATCACCTTCTCCCTCGCTCATAATCCTGTTCAGATACTACAGACTATTTCAACACAACTCATCCTAATCACCTGTATCAGCCATAAACAGGCTTCTCATGAAAAAAAACCATCCACGACTCTTTATGATTGAGTTAATTTGATGATCCAGTCAAGAGGAGATTTCACGAAAGCAGACCGACTCCTACGTAAGTGAATTTGAACTCCAGTACGGAGACTTGCTTTTATGGGCTTGTTTTTCTGGAAAATAGCTTAGTAGGCTGGGTTACTGGTATTTCTTTGCTGTTTTTGAATGTGATCTTGTCATTTAACCCCCCTGTGAATCTGATTTTGCAACCATATAATGTCAGTTTCATAGCCAGCCAACCACAATGTCCTGTTAGTAGTCACTGTCGTTTTGGATTTGGGCCTCCATGATGGTGCCAACTGTGTTTTTTATGGGATTAGTGGCTGAGGCAGAGAGGCTGTGCTCCTGTTAAAAGCTTTTGTAGAGTATTTTCCAAATCTTCAATAAAGCTGTGATCAGAAAGTATGCATGATGTCATCAAAGGTAGATGATAGTAGCCCACTAACAGATACCTGATCTTTCTACGGAAGTAATTCGATCCTTTTAAGAACATAACATGTCAGCATTAGGACGGAGGGCTTATACCTACAGCTGCTTTGAACACACAGATCTCTGGCTCCATCTCATGATACTGTACTTCAAGCTTGTGCTTTGTGTAGAGTTTTTGGAACCATACTAGTCAGTCCAATACAAAGCATGAAACAAATCAAGAGTTCCATACTCTGTATTTTGTTTAATGATTCTCTAAATGCTGTCAACACTCTTGCGACATAAATGTAATGAGTGATTCTTACCTTCATTCTGGTCCTCAGGTAAAATAACCTGCTTCATCTTCTTATTTTGGAGACATAGTGGTGGATTGCACGCTCCCTCAGGTCTGCTCAAGCATGTCATGCTTTTATTGTGTGTATTTGTTATCCATTAAACCAGAGAAGAAAAGAAGAAGAAGACAAAAAAGTAAAGGTTAGAAGAAGAAGAAATAAAGGTAGAACAAGAAGAAGAAGATGAAGAAGATGAAGGATGGTAGAAGTAGAAGTAGAAGTAGAGGATGGACAAGAAGAAGAAGAGTAGGGAGAAGACAAAGGAGAAGATTAAGAAAAGGAAAAAGAAGAAGTAAAGGAAGAAGAAGAAGGGGGTTGAGGAGTAAGAAGATGAAGAGGAGAAGAGCAAGAAGAACAGGAAGAAGGAAAAGAGGGAGAGAGGGAAGAAGAAAAAGAAAGAAAGAAGAAGAAGAAAGCATGATAATTGGTTGCCTAGATAAGTGTTCGGACAGTTTAGCTGCCACAGTGACAACTTGGCTATTTATGACACGTGTTAGCATGGGCGCTGCTAATAAGTCAGAGATACGAGGTTCAACAGCTTAAATGTTTGCTATTTATGCTAAAGTGTTAGCATGGAACATTCATTAAACTCTTAAGCAGAAAGGCTGAAGTGTTAGCTAGTCATGCTGAAGTTTTCCTTATGCAAGCATGGATCAGCTAACGATCTATCAGCGACTCTTGGTTGACTTGATACATTTATTAATTGAAATGAATGTTATTATAGACGATGTGGACTGCTGTGAATGTGTCAAAGCTTCCTGCTCACATTTAGGACCGTACCTGTCCCTCTGTGCTGGCCTCTCCAGCTGTAGGTAAACTAAACTCCCCCAGGATACGTTCCATCATGTTGTATCCAAACAACCCTAATATGAGGTGCATTAGAAGTTGGAATGGAGATGCCGAGAAAGCGCGACCAAACTTTCATCTCTCCTGACATCCGCAAATGATCCGGGGCTCGCTGGATGTCTGTGGTCTGCTGTAATGGCTTCCCGTGATGAGGTGCCCTGCCTCACCATTTTCTTTCTGTCCTCGCATTTCACAAAATCATTACATAAGCCAGTTTTCCTGTAAACCAATTTCCCTTCAGTTTACCATGCAGGCTTTCTCACTCTGATAGTTGTCATTGTGTGCTCTTAATCATACGTGTCAGGTGGAGAAAGGAACTGTTTGTCAGAATATACACTTTGCAATCTTGAGTATGACCAGTCTGACAAGATAAGTAAATAAATCATTTTGTTTTTTTGACAGAGAAAGCTGGCAGTACAAGCATTCTCCTTTTCTCTGTAACTGTTCTCCCCACTTCTCCTCAACCACCACAATCAATAACCCACACTGTTATCAGTACCAGGAGAAAGGGGACCAGACTTGTGCAGAGCATTTATTTATGCTATAATGATTTGAACTTGTACTCGCATGCCTGAAAATGTCAGCCCTCGCTGCATAAATCACTGGGGTGAAATAGACGTTTTTCACAGCAAATTGGACAAAACAGGTCAATCACAGGTGATTCTAATAACATTAACGATTACTGAGGCGGCACGAACGACACCAGGAGGCTGGAAACGACTCACCCCGACGTGTGGCAGTTATCGTTAGCTGTCATTAATTACACCTGTGTTTATCTGATTCAGATGTGTTTGAATATGTGACGTGAACATGATGAAATACAGATGAAGACAATAGGACCTAATATGAAATAGATTATTTGAGATATAATTGATAGCCAATGGTTTCAACATTAAACATGCTTCTTTTAAGCCAATTAAATAAATACATTTCTTTCTGTGTTATCAGTACAGATATTTTAAACATTTTTGTGGGATTTTTTACCAATATATTTGGGATGTTTTATTAACAATAATAATAATAATAATAATATTAATACATTTTATTTGATGGCGCCTTTCATGGCACTCAAGGTCGCCTTACATCAAGTACAAAACAATCAATACACAACAAGCATTCATAAAAAACAGCAGCATAGTCAACAATAAAAACATTTGATAGAGCAGAGTCAAGTAAAGAGTTAAGATCAACATTTACAAACAAACATAAGGTGCAGTTTTAGAGTTAGTAGGCTAGTTTAAAAAGATGTGTTTTAAGAGCAGTTTTGAATTTTGTAATGAGTTCAATAAGCGGATGTGAGGCGAGAGGGAGTTCCAGAGTTTGGGTGCAGCTTCGGAGAAAGCCCTGGCACCCATTGTGCTGAGTTTGATGACTGGTGGTGCCAGTAAACCTGCTGATGAAGATCACAGGGAGCGAGAGGGGATATGGGTTGGAAGCAGGTCCAAGGGGGGGATAGATTATGCAGAGCTTTAAATGTTAGTAGTAAGATTTTAAAGGTAATCCGTTGTGATACTGGGAGCCAGTGTAGTTGAATCAGCAGGGGAGTGACGTGTTCAGTGGACTTAGAACGTGATATAACCCGTGCTGCAGCGTTCTGGATCAGTTGTAGTTGGTTGATGAGTTTGCTGGGGATGCCTGCCAGGATTGCATTGCAGTAGTCATTGCGTGATGTGAACAGAGAGTTGACTAGTGTTGTGTTAATGCAGGGCGTAGTCGGGAGATATTTTGGAGATGGAAAAAGGCAATCCGGGAGACATTGTTAATATGACTGGAGAAAGAGAGGGTACTGTCAAGAATAAGATCAAGGTTTTTAACCTGTGTGGAGACAGGTATGGTGACGTCAGCAATGGGGATTGAACAGACATTAATTTTTGAGAGTGTGGTTTTAGTGCCAATGAGGAGTAACCGTTGAATTTTAGGTAATTGTTTGTCATCCATACTTGAAGATCATGGAGACAAGCAGTGAGGGTACTGGAGGGGAGGGTAGAAGTGGGCTTAGTGGACACATAAACCTGAGTGTCATCAGCATAGCAGTGAAAGTTGATGCCATAGTGTCGAAAGATATTGCCAAGAGGTAGAGGGTAAATGATAAACAGGAGTGGCCCCAGCACTGAACCCTGTGGAACTCCGTGGTGAACTATGGAGCTTTCTGACCAGCAATTCTGAATCCGTACAGAGTGTGTCCTGTCGGCAAGGTACGAGGCAAACCACTGATACACATTGGCCCTCAATCCAGTGCTAGCCAGACAATCCATGAGGAGCTGCATCAAAGGCTGCGGTAAGGTCCAGGAGGATGAGGATGGAGAGCAGACCGGAATCAGCTGTAAGGAGGAGGTCGTTGGTGATCTTAACCAGAGCTGTTTCAGTGCTATGTTTGGGGCGAAAAACAGATTGGACATTTTACTGATTATTCCCCCTGATTTTTATACTTTTTTATGTGAGAGATGTATTTTTTTCTGACAATTTCTTCATACATTTCAGATGTTGTTTAAATATATTTTACTCTATTTGTTGTTAAGATATTAGCTAGTATTTTTTCTGATATTTTACCAGACTTTGCCTGATGTTTTATTGATATTTTTCTGATATATTCCTCTTTTTCTCAGATATTTCATATATTGTTGGATATTTTCTACTTACTACTTTAAAATATTTGACTTATATTTTTCTGATATTTGACAGATTTATGCCTGATATTTTAATAATTTTTTTGTTGGATATTTTTGATATTGTCTTGAATTTATTTATGTACAAATCATTTTTATAGTGTATTTTTATTTATTTTTCAGATATTCTTCTAGTTTTTTTCAATTGTTATAGATACAGGACATTTAACACATTTCTGTTCTGATATTTTACTAATATTAATCAATGATGATTAATCTGTGATCACATATTATCATTATTGTACCAAACTTTTAATATATTCCTAAAAACTTGTTTTCGAAAAACATTCTTGGCGTAAAGGTGAGCAGGTGTCAGGTATTTGCCAAGGTTGTGTTTTGTCACCATCTCAATCTCAAAGCGCAGCTGAGGTCACCAAACTGTCCTCCCTCCACTGCTCAGCTGCTAAAGCCAAGTTGAGACGAGAGTCAGAGCATCGAAGGCTGAGGCCATATAAAAAAAATGACAACTGCTCCGTCCGGAAACAACTTGGAAAACAAGCAGCTCGTCCATGTGATCAGTTCATCAATCTTTGAGTCTGGTTCATAATGAGATTGAGACTGACAGCATCCACACTCGAGTATCTACATGAGCAAATTATAAGTTGAGCCTGTGTGTGAACAGAGACGTCATCTTAATTTCTGTCTAACAGAGTGGGAAGTGTTTAAACCAAGTTTAGCTTTGACAAGACAGTGTTCATTAAACCAGATCTATCAATATTGGACCTTTGAGCTCTTCTGATATGTGGCCCCAGATTGTTCCTAACTATAGTCCGTGTTGTTCACGTGCAGTATTTAAGGTGAAAAAAGTGATTTGATGTTTTATTCTTAAAAATAAATTAAGACTTTTGTAGTTAATGCATGCATTTAGGTAAGAAGTTATTATATTTACCTAATTCGCAACTTTTGTTTACTCTCTGACACCTTTTTCTTCTCGTCTCACAGAGATTCATGCGTTCGGCCAATTTATCATCCTACTCCTGCAGAAAACAAGATTCATATTTGTGACCCGGCAGAGGCTTCCTCTGAAATAGACTTTTAGCTGATACAGACCTGGAGTGAACCTCCAGCTCGCTGTGGTCCACATCGGTGAAATGACTTCAAACAGTGAAGCTTTCAAACTGGGTCACATCTGACTCCCACCAGCTCAGTCAGACTGTGCATCATTTCAAGCCAGTGGTGCTAAAACATTTGTAAGGTTTTGATCGCTTAAAATGAATGCATATCTAATAATGACCCCTGATCACAGGTGGACTTAATGGAGAGTGAATACTTCAACAGAAGCAGGTTTTCTTTTCAGGCGGATTTATTTGAGTTTAAAAAGGAGGGTTAGAAGGTGAAACATTCATGGAATTATATGTTTGAGAAGAGCACAAAAGCAAGAACTAAAAGGTCTGCCAAAATGAATTCAATTAAACACTTTCTGAAACTTTTTCACATCAAGGATACCTAAACAGAGTCCTATCTAATAAGAATTTTGCCTTTAAATGGTTTATTACTCAAAGTGTACGAAAATATGACCAAAAAGTCATACATCCAGTCATGAATGTGAGACATGAGTGTAACTTATGGACAGATCAAGTGAAAAAATGTGGCAGACATGACGGGTTGTTGTGTTTAATTTAAAACAGGAAATTGGACATGGAGTGAGAGTTTTGGCGTGGATCCTAAGTAACCACAGAAACACACGATGTTCATGTCATTTTCACAACTTTGCTGTCACCCTAGTGAACCTGACTCCCACGTTGTCTGTGTCTATGTTTCTCTAAGTGATGAAAACACCATTCATGATCATTGGTTGCCATGTCAGGGAATCTGAGTGAGACCACCAGACGTTTTGTGGAGGCGGCGCGTGGCTAGCAGAGCTAACGACCATCGGGCCAGACCAGCCTGCTTTGATTATCACTGCAGAGGTCTGTATCATTTTCTCTTTCAGGCTTCTGTCCATTTTCCCTCCTCTCTCTATCCTTAAGTGTCTTTTCTTTTGCTCTTCCTCCTCCTCTTTTGTTTAATCTCATTCTTCACTCCATTTTGTAATTATTCTGCCTCTGTCTGTCTCTTACTCTTCTGCCTTCTTTCTCTTCTCATTAAACTTCATAGAAAAAAGTCTGATGAAAGTTATAAAGGTCGGCTTTGTAACGACAGTGTGATCTCTAATGCCAACAAATTTTGCCAAAGCAAAACACCCATATTCTGCAACCAATCAAGGTCTCTGTTTTCTTATATATACAATACTATCCTTTTTTTTAATTTTTTTTTTATAAAGGTTTGTGACAAACAGATGTGTCAATTGTCTTCTGCTGTACCTTGTGCTGCTTTAATTTAGGACTGCCATGGTTTTCGGTGTTATTTGACAGAGTGTTGACTCTGAGCTGCTGGTCGGCGTCCATCTCCCTTCAGCATCTCTGACTCCACAGAGACACTCGCTTGCTCACTTTATATCCTACTTTCAGGTCCAAATAATCTTCAATTTACTTGGTATTTTGGTTCAGCCCTGTGCGTGTTGCCATGGTCATGCAGGATAAAATGTTTTCACTCCTCTCAGTCTCTCACTTCTTCTCCCCAGATCCTCAACCTTCAATAGGTTCTGCTCTCTCCATAGCTCTGTTTTCATTGTGAGTGCTATGGCTTTATATTGTGTGCAATAGTGTGTGACAGAATTTTTGTTAGGTAGAAAAAGCTATTTTGTTCCGGGAAAAAAATATTGATTTGACTTTGTTTCTGCGCTCACATATTCTCCTGTCTGTGATGACTCTTTTTACAGCGGCTTCGTGTGATGTTGCTGCATCCTGACGACTCAGCTTTAAAAGTTAGGGATGATGGAAAGGAATACCCAAGAAATGTAAGTTTAAAACATTCAAAAAATGAACTTAAATCATCAACAGAATTGAAAGAAATAAGGGTTGACATTTTGTCAAAGAGATCTATGTGCTGTGTGGCAGAGATGTCTAAGATGAAGATGCTAACCTGATAGCCCTGGCCTGTTCAAGACTGCGTTTCCACCTTTGTAAGCCAGAAACCACTGGAATTATTTACAAGATGCCCGGGCGTCCGGTCCATTTTTCCATTTACACTGTGGACTGTGTTGAGAACAAGCCATAAAATAGTTTTAAGAAGAGATTCAAGAGACTTATTTATTCATTGACATTAAGCGACAGTAGATCATATTATTTTTTAATTGCAATTTGATAGAATCACATAATACATTCACATCTTATGAATACATTATCCAAAGGTGAAAGATGGTCATGTATATCCTCTGTGTTGTTAAAAGATGCAGGCCCATTTAAACCCTTTCAGGAACATTCTTCTGCTCGTTATCCGACAGTGCTGTTCCTCTTTCCAGCTGCTGGTTAACTCGGTCAGTAATGAGCAGATTAAACCTGAGAGGTCATGAGTCATGTTAAAATTTTCACTTAGTTTCGAGCCAAGAATGTTGTTGTCTAGAGAGTCATCCGTGCCTCACGCTGACTGCTGGACTGCAAGCAGCAAAATGAACACAAAACATTCTCCTCATGGATTATCCATTTTGGAGATGGTTTTATTCTGCCTGAAAATCACCTGTATGCATCAAATGTTCCAGTCCACCGCGAACATTATCACTGGGTGATGAGAGACCATTCTATTTGGAATCATCGCATTTCAGTTTCTGCAATGGTTTTCCAGCACCAGTGACCTTTTTTAATAACGTTTAACAACTGTCATGTTGGAAGTGAAACCTTTCATTTGAGTCACCTGCTCTGTGTGAGAGCATTCAGCTGAGCTTCAGTGTCTGTAGAGGTTACAACCGTCAACTGTCTGCAGATCACCACCTCACCGACTTATCAGTTGAACATCTGAGTGCTCTTCATGGATGCTTATTTATCATTCTGTGACATCAATGGAGAAAAAAAAAAAACGAGAAACTGAGAATAAAAACCTGGTCCGACATCTTTGTTCAGGACCAGTCGAAAATAACAAGAGCATTGAGAACATTGTTTGTGTACACAGAGTTTATGAAAAAGAAGGTTTGTGAACTACTCACGTTAGCTGCTTCAGCTCCTGTGCGTCGCCGCCAGGCAGACAAAAAGTGTCGATCCCCGAGTGCGACCTGACAGGCAGGAGAGTAATATTGAACTGCTCCTTAAGCGTGCCTGTCAGGTCACACTCGGGGATCGACACTTTTTGCCTGCCATGACGGCAACGCGCAGGAGCAGAATCAGCTAACGTGAGTAGTTGAAAAACCTTCTTTTTCATAAACTGTGTACACAAACAATGTTCTCAATGCTCTTGTTCATGAGTAGAGACCCTGGTGATGCTACGAGCAAAGTTTCATGTTGTGTCGAGCCTTCTTAGTGTTCTAAAAATAGCAATTTTGATGCTAGCATGTCTTGCCCCATGCACTCCCGTTCAAAATTAACGTGCCCAAAACGGAAACTACGGTAAATCTTAAAAGTGCCTCTTTAGTCGTAATTATGCTTTCACACGAAGGTTTGACTCATATTCAATCCCAAATAAAGCCTCGGTTGCTTTTTGGCGAGAGTTCCGCTTTAACTGTGCAGCAACACTTCATGAGTGTCACACAACAATGAAATAAAAGTCATCTTACTGATACTTATATGTTCTTGTATCTACTGCATATGTTTGGTATTGAAGTAATCCAAAAGTAAGGGAAATTAATCAAGTTACATTATTTTAATATTGTGACACTTGGATTATGTTACTGAGCACAGTTCTTAACGGGTGATTGACCCTGACAATAACGAGTCAAAGCAGACTGAAGTGAGGCTGAAGGACACGCTCTCTCGCTCTCTCTCTCTGTCTCACTCTTTGCTCGCTCTACCACAGGAGCGACGGCAAGGAAGTGAAAACAAGTTCTGTTGAAGTTCTGCAGCTGATGGTCTTTCTTACTTACCTACTTACCAACTTACGTGATGCCCAATTAACATCCAAAGGGTGGCTGGGTTCGCTATTGTTCCGCTTGAACAAACTGAACGCGTCCCACAGTGCAAAGCAAAGATAATTAGATAGAATAGATAAACACACGCTCACAAAAACCAACACATGAACAATATACTGTGAGCACCTTGTGAAGCACTCACTCAAAATACCCCTTTTATGCACGATCCATGTTCGTATGGACCCACTCACACTCACACACACACGAGTGCTGGATCCTCTCTGAGAGCAGGGTGCCATTACAGACCGTCTGCATTATAGATCTATTAAAGGATGAGCTGCTCAGTGTTAAACTTTGTCCGTCCTTTCTGTAAGCTTGGCCTGTAAGTAAACCTCCATCGCCTGCAAAAAACACACGTCAGAGTCAGACAGCTTTCAGAAGAAAAGATGGATGTTCACCTTTACTTTTCACATTGCTGCTATTATTAGAGACATTAAGATAATAAGATAAATATCATGTTCAGTATCTTATGCTCAAGTAAAAGTACCTCAAAATAGCCAAATAACCAAGCCAACATAATCATTGGAGAGTTCGGGAGTATCGGATGTTCGTCGTGCGGGAAACGCCATCATCATGTGGTTAACATGAAACAGTTGTAGTTTGGTTGGGTTAAGGAACAAAACTAGGATAAGGTCACCTGCTAACCATAAGCAGAAATAAGCTGCCTCCACAGACGACTTATACATCTGTTTTTCTGGTGAGGATGCTCTGGAAATAATACTGATGAGCTATGCCACTGAATCTTCAAGGGCATGTCTCGTGAAACCCCCAAAACTGCTTAAAGGAGCAAATATAGAGCTCTTATTCTTCAAACATCATCACTTGCCCTTCCTAACCTAATGAAAACCGTAGTTAACTTCACATTTCTTCATTTAAAAGGCCATTTTGAATTAGTATGTGTGACTGCATCTGTCAGGGTATTTTTCTTTTAAGCCTGCTCATGCGTGAATCTATTCGCAGAACAATCTGTGTATCTACGATGTGTGTGAGTGCAAATTGAGTTTTCATATCTACATCGGTGTGTATGTTTGCATACATGTGTGTATTGAGGGCCTGGACCACGACTCACACACATAATTAGCTCTTCAATCTGAGTCTGGGAAAAGAAACAAGAGGGATTTGAAAGAGCTCAGCGGTTCCCCGCTGCTGCTTGTTGCTGGGAGAAAAGTGTCTCATGTTTCCTATTAGTCGATTCAGTAGCTGTTGGACATTCAGTCGTAGTAAATAATACAAAGTGAGGGAATGTGTCTGACAGCTGTGTAATGATTAATAGGAAGAAAACAGTTTTTCGCCAGCCTCTGTGTGTTTCATCTGAATTCAAGCGAGCCAGCTGTGATCCTCCGGTTTATGAAAATGAAAATATCAAAGTCCAACAAGCAGCATGTAGAAATGAGACGGACCAATCAGTCTTGTGAAGTGACACCAGCCCATCAGGAAACCAGGAACATGACATGGATATCATAATACTGAGATGAACACTGACGAATGAAGCTGAAGTGTAAGTGGAAAGATTCAGGGGCAGGAAAATGAGCTGGGTTTTGGGTGATTCACACCCAGAGCTTCCAGCTGCGTCTGAAACCACTCTGTTTGTGATTCAGTGCACTATATTTAGTTTACAACATATCCTTTGCGAGTCTGAAATTCATGCCGTAGACACAAAAGTGGTGTCCTGAAATTTCTTATAAAGACATGAACGTGTGCGTTACTTTTCACCAACAGTTCACCACTACAATCTTTAAGACTTATAGATCCAAAAGTGACAGTATTGTTCCTCCACACCTAACTTTTTGAGTGCCTCATATGTAGGGAAGTGAATGAGTGAATTTCTGAAACAACTACTCGTCTTTCAGTCTCATTGACGTCTGCAGATTCCCGTCCAGGATTTTATTCTGGTACAGAAATCACAAATTACATTCTGTGCACTAAATCCAATCCAAGTAGTGGGCTTTGAAAAACCTTTTTTTTTTTTTTTTTTTTTTATGTTTTTGCCATCCTTGTCTGACATATGTAAATATCTGTATTAATGCTGCACAGCCACAGAAGTAGTAGCGGTAATAGAAGTTTTATTTGCTTATGAAGACCCTTTTTCAGTTTAGCTACATCATTGTCCCAGAGTCTAGGGCGGTGGGTTTACAGCCCCCAGATTCTGAATCAGCCTGTCTGAGGAGCTCAGGTTGCCTAAAACAGCGACCAATTTTAAATCTCTTATTGGCATCATAAGGCAGCAGCTTTGTGTCGTCGTCCTGTGTTCAACTTTTCTCTACCTGCACCTCACTCCCTCATCAGTGTAGTTTGTATGTTTAAGTCCAGTCATTGGTCCAATCTTTCTTGGGTGTTTGCCTGTTCTGTTGACCTGCTCCTGTGATTCATCTCGGAAGTTCTGCTATTTAGCCCCCTTCCTGCGGCCTCTTGCATTCGGATCCACACTTTGACACTTTGTCTCAGAGAAATTCTGCCATTTCTATGATAATTGCTTGTTGACATGTTTTCTCTCATTGTTTTGGTATTACTAATCTTAGTTTGGTGTATCTGCAAATTGTTGTCTAATGTTTTAAACTTAATTCTTTCAGGCTCTTTGATCTTGAATAGTTCTGGTATCTGTATAGTTTTCAATTAATTGTACTTGGACAAGCACTGTGTAACCTTGTTAAAAACACGGTTTAAATAAAGATGATTATAAATGATCTTTATTGGCATTAAAGTTGGTAGGAGGTATTGATTTGTCAATCAATTTTTATTTTTTTTACAAGGAGAAAAGTGAAATATCATTTAAAAAAATTAAAGATAACAGACATTACAGTGCAACACAGAAACAAGTAACACTGAACCGGTAAACAAAAATAAAAGAAGAATCCTCCCAGCAAACATCAGTTATCAGTTAAAATTATATAGGTACAAAACTGAATATCTTCATTTAGCTTTGCATGAACTCAGAGATGTTTTACTTTTATTCTTATCATCATTTTGTTCCCTAATTGCTTTTATTAACAATTCATGTTATGTGTAATTTGAGCTCTTATTTAAAATAAAATCAGCTTCCAACCTCAGTCACGGACTTTTCTACAGTTTCTATTCAATGTCTTTTTAATGTAATGCTATTAAGAATTAAATCAGAATTTCATGCATTCATCAAATGAAGATAATTGAAAGACATTTGTCTATTTGATTTGAAGACAGGAAGAGCACTGCGACACACAGATGGAGTGAGACGACTTAATAACTGCGATCCATTAATACGCATGTATGAATAACGGCTTGAATTGGATTAAATTATTCACATTTATTAGCGATCGAGCTGAGAAAGTGTCACTTTTAGCCACAATACGTGACATTAATTGGACATTTCTTGCTTTCATCTTTTGCAATTTTGGTCATTACTCAGCATCCATCTGCTGTTTGACGTTGTGCATTGAGACTCCAAATAAAACTAACTACTGATGTGATCACAAGCACTGCTGCTTGAAAAGGTTCAAGCGTGTATATCTTATGTTATAAACTGTGTGTATTGTAATGAACTGTCACTATTTTATCCAGTGAGAATCTCCCCGTGACATCCCGTTTTGCCGTTATTATATGTAAATGAGAGGCAACTGTGCAGAATTTAAATTATACATTAAAATTCCTTCAATCCGCAATGCGTTTGAATTCACAACCTCCACCGAACCCGAGTGTTTGTTAAATTGATCTTCGGTGCTTGTGGCCAAAACGTTACTGCTGGAAATATGAATTAGTTTGGAAGTCTGTGTGTAGAAAGTAAATGAGGAACCACGTCTACCACACATGCTGTTTATCAGGACACCAAACCGGTGAACACTCAACTGGTGAAGAACAACGGCAGTTCCCAGTGGATGTACTGGGTGGATCTCTAAGCCAGACTCGCCTTCAAGTTCACAGGGTCACGCCAAAGAGCAAACAGTGTGCCGATACGTGTGAAAGTGTCCTTAACCTCAAACAAATGCTTAATTCAATTCTGTGCATCCCGAGTGTATGTTGAAGACATTTTTTTTACCAATAATTACCTTTGAAAGATTACTTTCACACGCTTTATTTACAGAAAGTCTCCAAACTGATTGATCTGAAACTTGGTGGACACTTCAGATCAGATTGGATGGTAGTACTATGGGATTTTCATCTATTGGCAGTCAGTTGTTTCCATAAGTGTTGGTCACAATTGTCTATTTGTGTGAAGGTTCAGTCTGCAACTGTGCTGAGATATTCCAGGGGCCAAATTATAGATATTGTGAAAATATAAGAAGTGTGGGAAGAGGGAAAATAGCACGTAGAGGCAGAATATTTTCACATCTAAGTGGGTGAATAAGGCTTTATTGTTTTACAATTATGTGTGTCACGCTGAGAGCAAGGAAGGAGGACTCAAATGCATGAGACGGCAGGCAGATAAACCGCTGGAACAGGTCAACAAAGACTGAGCTAAACACACAAAATCCAAACTAAACTAATGAGAGGATGAGGTGCAGGTGGAGAGAGGTGGAGCAGCACAGTTGAGGGAAGAGAAGAAAGGCTAATGAGGCTGATGTGAGACAGGTGTGGAGGGAGACTCAGGCTGGTGAGGAGCGCAGGAGCAGGGCAGGGAAACAACGCTGGGAACACAGGTGAGAGGGACAAATGGTGGGAAAAGACAGGAAGTGGACATTGGACGTGACACACTGGGAGAGATCCTACAAAATCTTTTATTGTAAATGACAACAGATAACAGGTGTTTACAATAGCTGAAACTTTAGGATTTGTGTGTAGCGTGTTCACACATAAGACATGAAACAAAGAAATGAAATGTACTACAAAGTGCCTGCATGCTAATATTGACTTGACTATGACTTTGATGGATACTCTGTTAATTCTATATAAAATAGAATTGGCACAGCAACTCGCAGTTACTTGAAATGCACAGTGTGTGATTTTCTCTCACTAGGGGTCTCTCGGTCAAAGCAAACAAAAGATGTAAGCAGCGTGGGATTGTGGGAGTTGTTGTCTTCATTGTTCAGCACGTCCTAGCCTAAATGGCTTAAACCGACATGACCGCTGACGTCACCTTCACCATGCAGCAGCCATTGGTTTGGTTTAAGCAGTAAATCTAGGTCCTTTATTAGGTTCAAATAACTACAGTACTGTGAATTCAGATATGAATTCTGTGGAATGTGTGGGCATGTCTATATGACTCTGAAACTCAGAGCTCAGATGTGTCCTTAACGACTCTGTAAGGACACTCCCGCACAGAGTTTAAAAGCCTGCAACTCCCCTCCAGTTTCCTAGAACTGAGGATGCCTCTTGGGTGAGAGGTGAAACATCTTCAATAACCTGAAACAAGTGTAGTTGCCTATGATGCAGCACTTTATACAAATTGGACCTTTAAAGTGCTTCGCCTGACTTCCTACTTTGCTGCCATGATAATAACTGTGGTCACTAGAGGTCAGCACCTAATTTCATATGTAACTCTGGGTCTCAATATGCCGCTCTCACAGTCTTTCTGATGAGGACGGGCTGTTTGTGTAATTTGTGGTGCAGCCAGCAGAACAACCAGCAGCAATCCAAACAGGCTTTGATGATTTCCTCTCACAGTTTGCCAACACAACTTATTTTCCAGGGCAGTAAGCAGTCCTTTGTGTCTCCCCTTCTCTAATTTGCTGCTATACCGTGTAAATTAAAAACCAACAATGTGGCAAAGGTGACTTTTTCTCTCTCTCTCTCTCTCTCTCTCTCTCTCTCTCTCTCTTTCTTTCTTTCTTTCTTTCTTTCTTTCTTTCTTTCTTTCTTTCTTTCTTTCAATTCAATTCAAAGAGCTTTATTGGCATGAGGTAACACCGTACATATTGCCAAAGCAAGCATTTAGAATTCAAAATAATAATAACAATAAAGGAGAACAATATTTACAATAAATGAGTTATACTGTATGTATAACTTATGATTTGACTCAGTCATAGTCACATCAGGACTGTAATAACAAAAATAAGAAAACAACAAACAAACAAACAAATAAACAAAAAAAAAAAAAAAAATGATTGTCACTTCCTGTCTCTCAGTCTATGGCAGGCACAAAGACTGTGGAAGTCTGTGTGTGTGTCTGTGTGTGCGTGTGTGTGTGTGTGGGTAAGTGTAAGTGTGTGTGTGGGTGAGTGTAAGTGTGTGTGTGTGTGTGTGTGTGTGTGTGTGTGCGCGTGTGTGGTGGTGTTTGTGTGTGTGTGTGTGTGTGTGTGTGTGTGTGTGTGTGTGTGTGTGTGTGTGTGTGTGTGTGTGTGTGTGTGTGCGTGTGTGTGCATTTATGTTGATACGAAAAATAAGTAAATAAATAAATGAATAAGTAAGAGTGAAACAATTAAAAACAAATACAAAGAAGTAAATTCTGAGTAGTTTCTCAGGTTCCACTGGCTGTCCTCAGGTCGTGACATGAGATGATGAATTTGGCTGCAATGTTCTCACATTTGGGTATTTCCCCAAGTAAATATGGGAGTTTCTCCATGTTTGTTGTGTGTTCAAATTCAGGGTGTATTTGTATTATTTTGGGAAAGTGTTGATTTCTCAGAGCCTGGTATTTGGGGCACGAGGTGAGGAAGTGCAGTTCTGACCTGTTGTCGGTCACAGTGGGAGCAGAGTCTCTCCTCCTCTGGCAGCCAGCTCTGTCTGTGCCGACCCTTCTCTACAGCCAGGCTGTGTTCACTGAGTCTGTACATAGTCAAGGCTTTTCTTAATTTAGGATCTGTTACTGTGCTCAGATAATTTGCTAACGCAAAGTTTCTTTTTAGGGTCAGATAACATTTTAATTTACTCTGTCTTTTAGTTGTTTCCTTCCAGTATGCGATGTAGATTTCTTTTTGTTGGTTGATAATTTGGTTTGGTCTGATTGGCTTGGTGTTGTGGTCCCGAGGCTGTCCGGGCCGTGTTGGGTTGTCTGGACAGAACCTCAGGACCAGCTGGCTGAGGGGACTCTTCTCTGGCTTCAGCTCTTGGCAGGTTAAGGCTTTGTGGTGGTATGTGTGGGGGTCACTAGATTTTAGGTGATTGTAAAATTTAATTGCTCTTTTTTGTATTTTCAATATGAGGGGGAATTGGCCGAGTTCTGCTCTACATGCGTTGTTTGGTGTCTTTCTCTGGACGTGCATGATGTTCTTACAGAACTCTGTGTGGAAAGATTCTATTATTGTTTTGTCCCATTTGTCAAATTCATGGTTTAGTTTTGGTCCCCAAATTTCACTGCCATAGAGAATTATCGGTTCTAATACAAATCGGAAAATTTTAAGCCAAATTTTAATTGGAATGTCCAGTTTGATATTTCTTCTAATTGCATAGAAAGCCCTCCTTGCTTTGTCTCTCAGATCTTTCACAGCCAAGTTGAAGCTCCCTGTGGAGCTTATGTTGAGGCCAAGGTATGTGTAGTTTTTTGTATGCTGTAATTTAGTGGTGTCCAATTAGAAATTGTGTGTGTTGTCCTGACTTCTGGACTGCTTCTGGAAGATCATAATTTTGGTTTTCTTTGAGTTGACTGTCAGAGCCCAGGACTGACAGAATGTATGCAGAAGGTTGAGGTGCTGCTGTAGACCTTCTTTGGTTGGTGGTTTGGTTCTCTCTCTGTGTAGCTCATCCCTCTTCACCTCTGCTTCTCACCTTCTCTGTTTCTTTGATTAAAGCATACTTGAGACCTGGCTCCTTAAAGTCTGCAAACACTGAGAAAGAAATTTTAGTACCAACCAAATTAACCATTCAGACAGTAAAATGTACTCTGACACTGAAACAGCCTCTTCTGACCTTTGTATTTAAAGGGTCGACATTAGAGTTCACCTAAAGGACAAATAGCTGTCTCTGTCTACTGCACTGCTACAGACTTCATGCTCCTAACCAACTTTTTTCTTTACCTTTCCTCAGAGTAATTTTGCCCACCACACTGTTTCAAAGCATCTGCTGTTTCGCCCGTTTCACCCCCGCCATTTCATCTTCTCCTCCTCTTGCCAGTTACACAAATATTTTCATACTTAAGAGCGATCATTTTCTCTAAAGAGCAGGGGAAGAAATCAGAGTTTGACAAAGGCCAGAGTTCCACGTGTGATTGAGTGCCGGTAAGGCGAGACTTCCACTCGGAGGCCTCTCCAGTCTCCAGCGGCTGAACTTGCTCTGACTTTCTGCAGAACTTGATTTTCTGATTGCTTCAGAAATACTTTGGTCTGTAAACGTCTTCACAAACACCACCTGTGCCGTGTAGGTGGCAAGAAGCAGGAAAATGAATTGTTGCATTTATTATTTTCCTATTTTTCAACTCGGGGAGACGGTAATTGGGACGTCTGATGACTCGGATTTACATACTGTTGCTACAGGACACAGCGTGACGTCTCTCTCAGTCGGTGTACCTTTTCACTCCGTCTTCTCCCACATCTTCTTTATCTCGGGCTATTTTTAACCTCACTCTGTCTGTTTCCTGCCTGTCTATTTTGGTTTCATTTCATCAGTGAAAAAGCACAGAGTGTCAGAGTAATAAAAAAAAAAAAAAATGTGTGTTTACGATTTTATCCTTTTTTGGTAATTTCTGTGGTTCATTCATTAAACATTGCAGTTACTTTTGTAAAATGATCGACTTTTTGATGATTCAATTTAATATCACCTTTTATATAACTAAGCATAATAATAATTAGAGTGACTCATAGTGTTCAAGGCTCGCTAATGTAATCCGTCTCAGTTTAAGCAGCACTTAAATATCGTTCAGGCAGCGCTGAGTTTGAATAAGAGATTGAAGTAAAAGATATTTCAGATCAGCTGCCTCAGCGCTACTGTGCACGTGCAACTCTCAACAGAGATGAGAAATGAGCGAGATGTCTCACTCCTTAGCAACTTCAGAAATCAGCTCTGGAAATAAACAATATGTCCCATTCAGAATTATATTGACAAAGACTAGTTGTTATCTCATGAGGTATGTGATCTGCTCACACCCTACATCTTGTGGGAAGCTTGAGAAAGGATGTTTACTAATTAAACCTTAATTAATTGATTATAGTTAAAAATACATTTCACCCTAAGTTCAGCTAGAGCAAGGTTAGTTTGCAAAGTTAGCTTAACCCACAGAGCCGCAGTCCTGCATAGACAAAAGTGAGGTGAATGTCGACTGCATCAGTTGGCCAATAACCAAAGTCTCCATCTGGAGAATCAGAATATAATCACATTTGAGAAAAACACCAGGGTTAAATAAAACAAAATCAGCCTTTAAAATGATCAAGAAGCTGGAGACAGATTTAGACCGTTTAATAACTGACAGAGACACCACTCATTCATCTGATATTCTATTAGAACTGAAGTCTCTCTGATCTGACACACTTCAGAGCTTTGATCAAACCTGATGGAGGGAGCTCACCTACATCACAGGTACTAAAAGCGAGACCTGATTGTGGATAGCAGTCCTAGCATGTACAAGAACGCATCTAATATCATGTTGTTTTTTTTGTTTTTTCCAAATGTCAGGAATCAACACGGATGTCTGAACACGCTGTCACTGAATGATGAAATGAACATCAAACGATCGTTAATGTAGAAAAGATTGTCAGAGGTATAGAGGGGTGATGAGGCTTCTTGCAGAGGAAGAATGTCACAGCTCTTAGCATGGAAACGAGAGTAGTGACAATTCGGTTAAATCTCTGATCATTCCAGACAAAAAAGGAGTGTTTTTTTGCATTTCCACTTCTTGAAAGAGCTTTATTTTCATTTAATGTCAGCAGCAGAGAAATGAGATTTAAATGATAGCCATATTTTCACAAACTAAGCAGCTTTCCCGAAACTGAAGTACCTTAG
Source organism: Sparus aurata (assembly GCF_900880675.1). NCBI lineage: Eukaryota > Metazoa > Chordata > Actinopteri > Spariformes > Sparidae > Sparus > Sparus aurata. The sequence continues at coordinate 5,545,366 of NC_044204.1, read as the reverse complement.
CACCACATTTACAGTATAGCAGTGTCATCTCAATCAACATGAAATTGTGCTCTCATGCACCGGTCTGCGTGTCGTCTCCGACAATTACCCGCTGATGGATGTTAACTGGCTCCTGTTTGACTGTATTCACACATAAATCAGTCTCACTCTGTCCTCGTGTTGGCTCCGGTAATGTGCTGTAACGGTGCCAAAACAGCTTTTGTGTCATCAAACACAGTGATTATGTGTGTCTGAGCTGTAATAACCTGCTGCCTGATGATGCCTAAATATGTCTTATTTATGATGTAATGTGCGTTGTTCTTATTGCCACATCACATCTGTTTACAAACACTTATAAAATGATGCTTGGAGAAAGAAGCCTGGAGGCTTTCAATAAAGTGTAAACCTCATTTACTCTTCTGACCTTTTCTCTCTTCTCCCAGTGTTCGTCGTCACACTGAGCTCAGTCAAACCGTCAGTCTGTGTCTTTGTTTTGTCATTTAGACATTTCTGACAGCCTTTCTTTATCTTTTTCACTGTGAAAAGTACTTTTCTAAATCCTAAAAACGGAAAAGAACGACAAGAAGAGAAATATGTCTTAGAGGGATTTATATCTGTGTTTCTAGAGAGGAGGACAGGTAATTGAATCTCCAGAGAGAAAGAAGAAAATCTCTTTACAACCTGAGACTGCCTGTCTCTGTCTGGTGGATCCACTTTGTTTTAAACACACAATTTATGAATACTGACGTCGCTCTGCCAAAACGTAATGGCTACTATTTAAAGCCATCAAATAATGATGGAGACAGTGCTCCCAAACAGAACCTCCATTAACGGCAAACTTTGCCCTCTCTACTGGTAGCATCCACGGTGGCAAACATATTAAAGTTGAGCAATCAGTTTATGGATGGAAGTGGAACTTTTGACTCTACTAAACGTACACATAGAGAACGTCCTCCTGTCAACGTCACTCTCTCTCACTCACACTAGCTAGCTCTTGGCTAGTATCATTAGCCGTAACGTTAGCCTATTGGCTATAGATCGCCTCAATATCCAGGCCGGGAGCAGTTTTCTGAAGAAGTGCAGGTCATTACATTATTATTTGATTCTCCAGCTCTTGTCAGCTTCTGCTCTTTATTCTCATTTAGCGAGATAAAAACTTCATAATTATGGTAGTTAGGTTAGGTCAGTAAATATTCCATGTCATGTGTCTGTCTGGCCAATTGTGATGTTTTTATGTTGCGCACAGAGCAAAAATGGCCGGGCTACGTTTTTCTAAAGCAATGATGAATAAAATGTATACTTAGTTGATACACCCACAGACGTCGTCACGGTTCACAATTCGGGTCAAAGAGAATCACCATCAGTTTTTTGTTCCACCTGGAACCAACTTTTTCGGGTTCCGCCCAATTTATTTGTGGTTGAAATCTTTATAGGAATAAGAAACAAAGAATAGGAATGAAATCCATTCCAAGTTGGTGGAAATGAGATATAAAATATTCGCTTTTCTGATGCCAGCTTAATATTTTATCCTCCCTCCTCGAAGCAAACTTAATTTCATCTGGCAATTTCTTGAAAACCCAATACTGCTCAGGAAGAATGACTTAAAATAATAGTTGCACACTACAACTCACAACCGAATCGCGAAGCACAGACGAGTTAGTACAGTCAGTCAAAGTGCACCACTGAGGTATAAGGCACAGTCCCCACTTCACATCTGGATCTGATTTACCTGGACTTTCTGCCTGTAAAGCATGGTCCTGATTGTAAAAAGCAAATCCATAGTATTGTGATCAGCGTTGCCAAGACCGGTGATCCAGACAGATGTGTAGACCCTCTTCACGAAGCTGTAAGAGAGGTTGAAAGTCATGTGCTGCTTTCTGCAGTCACATTGTTCTGAGTCTCTTTAGGATAACACTCAGGGGATCAGGAGACAGAAATCAAGTGACCTTGTCTGTTGTCCATGTCCATCAGTCAAATCCATCAAAGAAGGTCAGAGAGGGTAAATGATCCCATTTCAAGGAAAAGTTGAGATATGTCACTTATTCACAAATATCAGTAAATGTCAAAGAATGCCACAGCTTCTTTATTCACGCTGACTCTTAACATTTTGATTTATGTTGCAACATATCTAAATGAATAAACCAGGTGATTCAAACCATCTGCTGCCACATGAATGCCTCCTGTTTTTCACCAAAACAACAAATCCCAGTTATCCTGCATAACAACACCATCCAATTCTTTCTTCCGTATCTTACCTCCCATCATCACCGACAATCTATCAACACTCATCTGAAGTGGAATGGCACAATGTGTCAAATGTGTGTACTAATTACAAAGATTTATGCCCAAACCGACGCTGACAGATGTTTGTGTCTACATCAGGTGTTTCTCAGAGTCAATCCAGGATGAAGATAGTGAGATGTGACATCAGTGTCAGCAGCTGTATCCATCTCGGAGGCGTCGGAGAGACGATGGCGCCAAGATGAATAATTTTTTATTTATTTTTTCTTCGAAACCTGTCGTTAATGTGTTTTTTGACATTCAGACATGCTCGGAATGAAATGAGATAACACAAACAGTGCTGTGACGTAAACGAAATATACAACAACAGAGAAGAAGTGAAGGGTTGGCAAAGTTAAGTTGGTAAGTTTTTCTGTCACTTCCAAATTTAAAACTTGAGGATTTTTTTAAGGTCTAACACTCAAGCAAGTCAGAGAATGAAGAAACAGGTAAACCACATACAAGAGGCACTGATTGATTTTAGCAGACTAGAAGGCAAAACAACTGACAGATACAAAGAAAGTGGTTTCAGCCAACATGCTTGCAAGCAGCTGTCAGTTTGTAAGACTAATATTTCCTCTCCTTTAGCTCTGGTTTGTGTGGAGCCCAGGGAATTTCAGTCATTAATACTCTTGAGTTATCGTAACTTAGACTTTATCACCATTCGTCACATTTCATGTGTTTTTCTCACTCTCCTACAATGATTACTTTGATTCAATCAAGTTTTATTTTGATTCTGGCCTGGGACACAGACATCTTATCCAATGCTCCCACATGTCCCAGGAGACACCTGTTTTTCCTAGCCCTCTCCCAGTTTCTTCCCGGGGTCTCAATTCTTCCAGATTTCTCTTGATATATGATGACTTTTCTCACTTTTTCCCCTTTTAGTCATCGTGACCTCTTTCTGGCACTGTACAGTGTGTAATTGTTTAGAAACAGACAGACACGAAAAGAAAAGACAGTTGTTTAATGTTCAGAAGCTTGTTAGCTTATTCTATAATTATCCAGGCAGGTCAGCCACAGACCGCATGTCGACTTTCTTACTCAAGGACACAGTTGATGGCTAAAAAGTCTCCCACTGCATATGAGAGAGTATTGATTTGACTTGTTGATTTGATGTCTGACTGACTCTCTGAGTGCTTGTTTAACTGGCTGGTTGCATGACTCTCTCTTATGATAATGTCAGTAACCTTGTATCTGTGACATTTGGCAAAAGGCACTATGAATAGCTACCGCCTGGAGGATCCGTAATGCATTAGTGTTTTTAATGTGGCTGAGTGGCGAGGGTGGATGTTTCTGTTCATGTGAGTCTGTGTGTCTGTATACAATGTTTGTAGTGTGTACTGACAACAATGCCTGTGAATTAACCGGTGCTCCGGGGTTAAAAGTATGACCTTTAACCCGGGCCTTATGTTGCTCTTTATCTGATCCCTGAGGCCGTCAGCTGTTTAGTGCTCCTATATGCGGACCTACACATTCATGTAGTGTCTGCCTTTGAAATGATGAAAGGTAATGACAGAGTACATACATGCTTTCACTTAAGTTTAGTAAAGATTTAACCTGCTGCTCCACTGCCGGGAAAAAGGCAAAAAACATAGCATGCTTTATTTTACTTTCCTGTCCTAAGAGAAATTATTTAATAAAATCCAAGCTGTTAATTATTTTTGCCCCTAATGCCATACGCTGAAAAACCATGCTAGCTGTGCTAACATGGCAGTTCATCTAATCGCTGAGATGTCTCACTTAAAACCACCAAAAATGTGTTACTTCAGTGCACAATCCAACTTATCCCATGGGATCCCATATATACACACTTCTACATGATACCTTTCTCAATTAATCCAGCTGTGAACTGCCCTCAACTTACATTTGTACATTCCCAGTTGTGAATGTACACTGTTATTAACTGTTTTTCTCCGCCAACAATGGCTGTGGCCAGAGGCATTCTATATTCAGATTGTCTTTCTTTACGCCCATATGCATCCGTCCATCCCAGTTTTGTGAACACAATATCTTGAGGGAATCTCTCGACATGGACTCAAGCATGAATTGACAAAAGTCAAAGATAAAGGTCATTGTGACGTCATAGTGCCCTATTCCTGTGAACGCGATAGCTCAAAAATGCATTAAAGAAATAGTTCAGGGTTTTTGATGTGGGGCTGTATTAGGTATTTATCACTAGTCAGTATATAACCTGCAGTAGATAACCATCAGCTCTCTGCCTGTGTGGAGAAGCAGCGCTTATCCCCGACAGGACAAAGGGCTTTGTACTTGAGGTGTCTGGAGGACAACACATTCTGACTTACTTAAGTTAGATTCAATCATGACTGACCCACTTAGTTTGAATTCAATCATGACCAATTGATTTTCATTGTGTGAATAGAAGTCCAGGAGGTAGCTTCCAACTGTAAGGGTCAAAGGTAACAGATGATTAAGTGCTTAGCTAAGCTTGACCTGCATGCCAAATAATAAGAGATGACTAAGCACAGATAGAACCCCTTTGTCTTCTGTTAAGTAATTTGGCAAGGGAACCAATCAGAAGAAGTGGGTGACTTTGAGGAGAGACTCTTAAAAAGGCCCTGACAGAAGGAATGGGGGGGCTGCATTTGGAAAAACCTTGTAAGAGCAAAAGGCTGAGGTTTTGATGGAGCAGAGGACAAGCATTTTGGCATTGTTTTGTCCTCAGATTTGATAATATTAGAACGCGGCCGCTTCTGATCGGACTCAAGGCATTAGATTTAGTTTTAATAAAGATCACTCTATTTTCCACCCGGTCTTGCCTCCACAGTATCCTTTATTATCGAACTACATGCCGACACCTTGGAAGAGGGAAGCCCAGAAACATCAGGTTTTTGGGGGGAGAAACGGGCAAAAGGTGTGTAGTTTGATGATATGGTTCTGTCTAAATTTTCTAAATTAAGAAAAAGAGAAACATAGGCGGTAGAGATTTATGAATTAATTGGAAATACGGTGCGGAGGGTTACAGGCAGGTGTCAAGCCTACATCCTCCTCATAAGACATGCGTGAGATTAGTCATTATTTCTTACACGATATGTTGTCTCAAGTGAAGTAAAATTAAGAAGAAAGGAAGAAACTGCTTTGGCCGCAGTGGCTGTACTGATTAGAACACGAAGCAAGAGTGACAGGCCGACACCAAGCTTACACTATCGTGAGACTGGCGTGATATCAGCATCATTAACGGCATGGTTTAGTTGTCTCCTAGAGTAAAAAAGAGTAGGGAAGCCTGGCCAGGGCAGAAGACCATGAAAAAGTAGAATGAGAGAGAAATGTTATGTCAAACCAAGCTGTTGTGACAATAGAAAATTTCGGCATGTCCACGGGATGCTCGTGGACTCTAAAATAAACAATGTGGTATGGCACTTGGGGGGCTGTTAGAGACGGTTTACCGTACCCTGAGTCCAACAAACCAAGTTGAAGGAGGTGTCATGAAATTCAGCTGAATAAGTGTCTATGTTTGTGAGTAGAAGGAAAAAAGTAAGGGCCGGCCCGGTTGTGTTAGGTGTTCAGTGTTGATTGTGCCCATTGTGTCCTCCAAAGCTGTGTGTGGGGGTTGAAATTCAGCTAACAGTTGATGGGAAAGCTGATTGTCTATAGAAGGGAGTATAAGTAATTTATATACACGCGCATTATTAGAATATATCAGATACAATGCATAAGTGTTGTAACCGATAACGTGATATATAACAGATATAAGAATACATAAATAAATCGTACGAATGTAGTAATGTGGGATGTTCCATCTAACTTCTCAGTGATGTGATGTGATTAAGTGGGTTGTACTTTTGTACTAATAGAGGTGTGAGGCGAGAGACCCTGCCCGAAGGAAGCCCGGGGCCCACGTCCGGAGCCAGGCCCGGACGGAGGGCCCGTGAGCGAGCGCCTGGTGGCCGGGTCTGCCACGGGGCCCGACCGGGCACAGCCCGAAAGAGTAACGTGGTACTTCTCCCTCCCCCATCCTGTGGACCCACCATCCGCAGGAGAAACCGCTGGGGTCGGGTGCGCTGCCACATGGGTGGCAGTGGTGGTGGCGGGCCTCGGCAGCCCAGACCTGGGCGGCAGAGGCTGGCTCTGGGGACGTGGAATGTCACCTCTCTTGGGGGGAAGGAGCCGGAGCTGGTGCGGGAGGTTGAGCGTTACCGGTTGGATCTGGTGGGGCTTGCCTCCACGCACAGCATCGGCTCTGGATCCAAACTCCTGGAAAGGGGCTGGACATTATTCTTCTCCGGAGTTGCCAAAAGTGTGAGGCGCCGGGCGGGTGTGGGGATACTCACAAGTCCCCGGCTGAGAGCCGCCGTGTTGGAGTTTACCCCGGTGGACGAGAGGGTCGCCTCCCTACGCCTAAGGGCTGGGGGGAAAACTCTGACTGTTGTCTGTGCGTACACACCGAACGGCAGTTTGGAGTATGCGGCCTTCTTGGAGGTCCTGGCTGGGGCCCTGCAAGGGGCCCCAGTGGGGGACTCCGTGGTCTTACTGGGGGACTTCAACGCGCACGTCGGCAATGACGGAGATACCTGGAGGGGCATGATTGGGAGGAACGCCTCCCCGATCTGAACCCGAGTGGTGTTCTATTATTAGACTTCTGTGCTAGTCACGGTCTGTCTATAATGAACACCATGTTCGAACACAAGGATGCTCATAAGTGTACATGGTACCAGAGCACCCTAGGTCGAAGGTCAATGATTGATTTTGTGATCGTATCATCTGATCTCCGACGGTGTGTCTTGGACACTCGGGTGAAGAGAGGGGCAGAGCTGTCAACTGATCACCACCTGGAGGTGAGTTGGTTTCGGTGGCAGGGGAAATCCCTGGACAGACCTGGTAAGCCCAAACGAGTAGTGCGAGTAAGCTGGGAACGTCTGGGGGAGGCCCCTGTGCGAGAAGCCTTCAATTCCCACCTCCGAAGGAGCTTCTCTAGCATCCCTTCGGAGGCTGGGGATATCGAACCTGAATGGACGATGTTCAAAGTTTCCATTGTTGAAGCTGCAGCTGTGTTCTGTGGCCATAGGGTCTTAGGTGCCTCAGGGGGCGGCAACCCTCGGACACCGTGGTGGACACCGGTGGTCAGGGAAGCCTTCCGACTGAAGAAGGAGTCCTTCAGGGACATGTTGTCCCGGGGGACTCCTGAGGCAGTTTTGGGGTACCGACGGGCCCGAAGGGCGGCAGCCGCAGCTGTGGCAGAGGCAAAGCAGCGGGTGTGGGAGGAGTTCGGGGAGGCCATGGAGAAGGACTTTCAGGCAGCACCAAAGCGCTTCTGGAAAACTGTCCGCCACCTCAGGAGGGGGAAACGGGGAACCATCCAAGCTGTGTACAGCGGAGATGGGACCTTGTTGACTTCGACTGAGGAGGTTATAGGGCGGTGGAAGGAGTACTTTGGTGACCTCCTGAATCCCACTCAGCCACCCTCTGTAATGGAGACAGAGCTGGAGGATGATGGGGTATCGTCGCCGATTTCCCTGGGTGAAGTCACTGTGGTAGTCAAACAACTCCGCAGTGGCAAAGCCCCAGGGATCAATGAGATACCACCAGAAATGCTGAAGGCTCTGGGTGTTGAGGGGCTGTCTTGGTTGACACGCCTCTTCAACATTGCGTGGGGGTCGGGGTCGGTGCCGAAGGAGTGGCAAACAGGTGTGGTGGTCCCTCTCTTTAAGAAAGGGGACCAGAGGGTGTGTGCCAATTACAGAGGTATCACACTACTCAGCCTGCCTGGGAAAGTCTACTCCAAGGTGCTGGAAAGGAGGGTCCGGCCGATTGTCGAACCTCAGATTGAAGAGGAACAATGCAGATTCCGTCCTGGTCGTGGAACAACGGACCAGCTCTTTACTCTGGCAGGGGTCTTGGAGGGGGCCTGGGAGTACAATCTCCCAGTCCACATGTGTTTTGTGGATCTGGAGAAGGCGTACGACCGGGTCCCCCGAGATGTTCTGTGGGAGGTGCTGCGGGAGTATGGGGTGAGGGGGTCCCTTCTCAGGGCCATCCAATCCCTATATTCTCAAAGCGAGAGCTGTGTGCGTATACTCGGAAGTAAGTCGGACTTGTTCCAAGTGGGTGTTGGCCTCCGCCAGGGCTGTGCCTTGTCCCCAATCCTGTTTGTGATTTACATGGACAGGATTTCGAGGCGCAGTCGTGGTATGGAGGGGTTACAGGTTGGTGACCTTAAGATCGCATCATTGCTTTTTGCGGATGATGATGTCTTGATGGCATCATCGGCTGTAGATCTACAACGCTCATTGGATCAGTTCGCAGCTGAGTGTGAAGCGGCAGGGATGAGGATCAGCACCTCTAAATCTGAGGCCATGGTTCTCAGTAGGAAACCTGTGGATTGCCTACTCCAGGTGGGGAATGTGTCCTTGCCCCAAGTGAAGGAGTTCAAGTACCTCGGGGTTTTGTTCACGAGTGAGGGGATGATGGGGTGTGAGATTGACAGGAGAGTCGGAGCAGCGGGTGCGGTGTTGCATGCGCTTCACCGCACGGTTGTGACGAAAAGGGAGCTGAGCCGAAAGGTAAAGCTCTCGATCTACCGGTAAATCTTCGTCCCTACCCTCACCTATGGTCATGAGCGATGGGTCATGACCGAAAGAATGAGATCGCGGGTACAAGCGGCCGAAATGGGTTTTCTTCGCAGGGTGGCTGGGGTCTCCCTTAGAGATAGGGTAAGAAGCTCAGCCATCCGGGAGGGACTCGGAGTAGAGCCGCTGCTCCTCTGCGTGGAAAGGAGCCAGTTGAGGTGGTTCGGGCATCTGATGAGGATGCCACCAGGGCGCCTTCCTAGTGAGGTGTTCCTGGCACGTCCAACTGGGAGGAGACCTAGGGGTAGACCCCAGGACCAGGTGGAGGGATTATATCTCTTCTCTGGCCTGGGAGCGCCTGGGGATTCCCCAGTCAGAGTTAGCCAATGTGGCTGGGGAAAGGGATGTCTGGGACTCGCTACTGAAGCTGCTGCCCCCGCGACCCGATTCTGGATAAGCGGTTGACAATGGATGGATGGATGGATACTTTTGCCATGCTACTGAGAGGTGACTGTTGAGTCTCGTCACTGTCACATTAGAACAGAGATGAACAGCTGTGAAAGGTAAAGGATTTCACATAGAGGATATATTAATTGGTTTAAATTGGCTGTTTAAGAAAGAAAAGGAGGACTTGGTGGCATGAAGAGATACCTATAAATAAAGTTATTATTTATATGCACAAATAGCACTATTACTCACATAAAAGAGAAAGAGTAGAAGCAATAAGGAAAAGCTAAGGGGAAATTAGGCGGAGAGAAGATGAAGAAAGTAATCAAAAATGATAGCAATTCAAATTAAGAATTATATGCATCCTGGTTGAATGTGGAACAGAGGAGTCCCATAGGGTGCTCTTTGTCTTTATCAAGCGGGGAAGATGTGATTACCTGAGGAGGATGATTGATTTGTTTCACACACTGCATGAAAAGTGGGATTTTCGTCAGTATGCGGCACTGTAGATTGACGTGGAATTTCAGGTTTGCGGCTGCAAACCCTTATATTTGAGCTTGAATGGATTTATTTAATGAAAGTATGCTAGATTAATTACTGTGTATGTCATTAGCAATGGCCAATGTTATGTAAAAAAGATTATTTATTCTTTTCTCTCTCTCTCTCTCTCCTGGGAACAAGTTAAAGATAAAACGCCAGTTGTTAAGAAGTTAATGGCGTCGAGCAGCTGACAGTGGACTGTGTGGGTCGTCAGTGTCGTGTTTTATCACTAACAGACTGTGAACTGTTGTCGGACGACGTGCTGTGAGTGTGTGAGTTGGACTCTCCATCGCAGTCGAAGTGTTTGTGTTTTAATGGTCATGAAGCAAGTTCGGCTAAGCTAGCTAGCAGGAGCTAAGCTAGCTAGCAAGAGCTAGGCTAGCGGCCCGGCCATTGTCGAGAGGACGTCTGCGCGGACGGGAGGAGCTTTGCTGGGTCGCCACGAAGAATGTCGCCGACGGACGGAGCTTCGCTGCCACAGAGGGACACGGAGGTTTATCGCTGCGAGCATTTTGTTTTCACAGACTAACCTCGCCTCATAACAAGGCCGCGACCTCCTGTTAGCTCGGAGACACGTCTGCAAGTCCAGATTTACACGATGCCGATAATGACACCATTGTGTAAGTAACTGTTACTGTTTTGTCCCTCGCTTAATTTTACTGTGACTTATGTTTCTTTATTCATACCAGTCTTTTTAATTGTTTTCCAGCTGCCTGTAAGACATTACGAGACAGTACGCAGGACAACAAACAACCAGATCTTGCATCGCAGGCTGACGCTGTGAGGAGTTCAGCTCGGAGTCGATCGAGGACAAAGAGGGTAAGATTTATTAGATTGGATCCGTCTTTGGTCAATGTGATTATTATTCTATCAAATAATATATGTGTTGTATCCATGCGCAGTACTGATCGTCTTTATTGATTGTTTTTACAGCTGCTGGAAGCGAGACAGTGTGCTAGCTGAGGATGAGGTGGACCTTTCGAAGTTCGCCGCCATGGACCTGATGTCTGAGGAGGAAGACGGCACAAGATGGCGGGGTGTCTGGGAGAATTGTGCGACCTCCGTCCTTTCGCAGCCGGGAGCTCACCGAGCTCTGCGCCACACTGCAGTCACATGAGAGGCGATTCCGAAGTGCAGGGCAGCGCACCACAGACGTCTGCAAAAACAGACACTTCGGTGATGTAGGATTTTGGGCCTCTTGTGAGCTTCCCGTTTGTTGTGTGGGCATATTATGCTTTGTACATGCTGTGTGTTTGTGTTTGTGCTAATAAAACTCTTTCTTTGAATAAACAACACCTTCCTGGCAAATGTTCCTTTCCTCAGTAAATTCATTCATGTCATTGATGATACCATAAATATAAATGAATGAATAAATCATATATATATATATATATATATATATATATATATATATATATATATATATATATATATATATATATATATATACATATATATATATATATATATATATATTCATATACATATATATATATATATATATATATATATTCCCACCGGGGTTTACATTTATAATGACCCAGGGTGAACAATCACGAGTGATTTTGCTTGTTTACGAGTAGTGGTTTCATCCAATACTGAGTGAGGATATTCAAGCCAGCCCACACATTCTCTGGCCAGGCGTGGTTTCGCTGCTACTCATATGCAAATTGGAGGCGTTCGCACCTCCGGGAGCTCCACTGACGTCATGGTTTGTTTCCGACAATTTTCAGGCACAGACAAACGCCACGTTCACAGCCTGTAAATTGTCGTTAACTGCCGAAAATTAGGGAGATTTTCGGGCGTTTACGGGGCCGAAAATCCCACTTTTCATGCAGTGACAGTAGAGAGGTTCAATGAGTACACTGAGTAGGCATTTGTGGACGTACGGACAATTGTTTATTTGATTGACTGGTCAAATTATGAAATTGGCCTTTATGCATTATCCACCTTATTCCTGACTTCATGAGTTTACCCATGGTTCATAGCGGTATTCGGTTATGCTCTTCCGGTTGAACTGGCTGACCTCGGTGTTGATGCTAACGTAGCTGTCATGCTCGCTCTAAAAACCGGCTTTTAACACAAAGAAAGCGACAGAATGGATAAAAATCGGAGGTGGATACACAGTACAGATGTTTTAATAAGTCGTGAGGACAGTTCTCACGGAGTGGGCAGATGACATGAAGCATTAGCACGGCATTAGCCCGACGTTAGCTACATCGCTAATGTCGGGCTAATGCCGTGCTAATGGGTCTAATGCTTATCTTATATTTTCTGAAGATGTTGACGGCGGAGAATTACGCAGTTACAAAAGCACAGAAAGCATACAACTACTTGCACAGTAACAACATAGGGAAAGTACTGTTGAAGAAACACAGCGAGTTATTTCTGAAGGCAGCAACGCCCAGCCAGAGTGTCAATCAAGCTAAACATACAGCTTGGATAATGCTGAAGGAAAGTGAAGTCGTGGAGACAGGCGGCTGCTCGGACGTTGCCGGGTTAGGAAAGTCATGCACTAGCTATACTGTGGAAGATATTCATAAACCTAAATATTCATTTTAGTGTCAAAGCCGCGAGCCGCGCTAGTCTCCGTTCCTCCTTCCTCAGCATGGCGTGTAGGGCGCAGGGCACGGACAAGTTTGTCTAAGTGGTTGATGTACTACACGTTTCTGAAAAAAACTTCAATTTTCATGAATTGTTGTGGCAACCAACAACGGCACATGTTGTACCTGAGCTCAATTTAAAAACAATTTAGCACTTATGACCTAACGCTAGTTGTTTAGGGCTAGCTTAGCGGCAGCGGCCATCATGCAGTTGCAAGGCAACAGGAAACAGAAAACCGCCGGCGGAAGTAGTTATCATTCATGGCAGCCCCCATAGGCTCCCGAGGAAACAGGTGGATAGCCCTACATATTAGAGTAGGGAAGTCGTGAGGTAAGGTAAAGATAAGTTAACTGAATTGAGCAAGCAAAATTTAAAAGCTAGAAGTACCGGTACAAGAATTTGACCATATAATTTTTTAACGATCTAAAGACAGGAGACGGCTAAAAATGCATGATTAAGTAGTGTGACAAACGCCAAACCACAGTACTGACAGGATTGGGTATTCAAATATATTGGGGAATTTGGGGTTATCCAAAGCCATTTAGTTTAGCCCACATATAGTAGGGCTCGGATATTTTCGTACAGGGAGTAAAACAAAATCACATACATTGATTTTGCTCTAAAGACACCACCTCCGAGCAAATAATTAATTTGAAATCAATGAATGATGATAGTGGTCGAGAGTGTAGCTATATCTTTCATTTAAGGCGTGATTTTTTTTAATCTAAAATGCTTGTGTGAATGTTGGCAGATAATTTATAACTGACAATGCGCCGATCCAGATCTCTTCAGTCTCTCTGCGGTTGAGAGGAGTTCAGAGTGCGCGTGTCCGCGGAGCAGAGAGAGAGAGAGACGCAGAGAAGGGGGGCTGAGCAGCTGGTGTGTGAATGCGCGGACACAGAGACAGCACCGCTGCAAGAGTGTAAATGCTCCCCCACCCACACTTAACATACAGGTAATCAATATAACTGTTAAAAGCTTTACTAATTTGAAATAAACTGGAGCTGCATTAATGAAAGAATAATGATGTACGATGTTTATATTACTAGGATGACGATAAAGGAGTGACATTTTTGGCTTGCTCCATGGACGAAATAATAGTCTTCATTTGTATTGTTTTTCCTCTTCTTTCTATATACCGGGGACGCGAGAGTCCAAGAAAGAAGGCATAACATCTAAAGTCGGGACCCACCGACACCCGTTACATCGATTGATGTCATCCGCCTGTTTGACCCACACTAAACCTGTCAGGCTAGTGCGACTTTATCCACAAACTCTTTAAGGACACACACACACACACACACACACACACGGATACAACCCTGTGAGATAATTCTATGAAGACAGAAACACACACACAAACACAATCCCATGCAAACACTCATGCTCATACACTTACATACATTTGATGCTACAACAGTGACATACACATAAAGCGTTTTGCACATACATGGAGAGTACCAAGTAAGGAAAGAATTACGAGTGAAGCTTGGCAACTGACTGACCCACTCATATGATAGGTTGTTAATAGTGATTTTATTAGTTGAGTTTATATTCTGATTTAACCTTGAATTTAGGATCTGAGGTCTGAATTGGTTTATAATTGTTGAAGGACATAGACAAGGGGGAGATTAGCTCGGACGTCAGTAACAGTTTGTTTGTTCTCAGAGGGAACTGGTGGACCTATAGGTCTCTATTTTCTTGTGTCCTCACAGACAGTAGAGTTGAGAAAAGTAACAGGGGTTTCAGGGCAATATATTACTGGTTTCTCTGAGGTTGGCAAATTTTATTCCATTTCCACTGGATAGTAGTTGTGGTGACACAGTGTTCAAAAAAACGCATTTCTAATTAATTCAATTGATTTAGGTGACCCCTTATATGGAGTAAATTATCTTTTCTTTAACATTGTTTTAAAGGATATGAAGGTCAATTGAGCACAAGCTCTCTTTTCCAATGATGCCCTGAACATAAATTATATGAATACACAATATGATCATAAATCACAATTACCTTCAGACTGAAGAACATTAAACAACAGGTAATTAGGAAATATCTAAAGAGATTAGATAGTTTAGCCATTCCACTTCTGAGGGACACCTGCTTGAAAAGCAGCCTGTCCCAATACGATTCTTACAGTGGGAATGTCTAAAATTTAGGACTATAATGAACGAGTGCTAAAGGAGATATTATTGTTAAGGTAGTTGGATAAAACATACAGCAGGGCCTTTAAATAAGATGATGCAGTACTGTTCCCTCCTTATGGATAATGATGGTCATCCAACTTTGACATGAAGGACACAGTGATGAGTTCTAAACCCATCACCTGCGATACAATCAAGTGCAGAATGATACCCTGCCTAAAGTATTTCAAAGTTGAAAAACAGCATACATGTAGAGGACATCAGCATAATAAAGAGCAGGAAAAAGTAACTTCAACAAGCTGTTTTCTACATTTCAAAGTAAAGCAAGCTCGGTTGTGATAAATCAGTGGTCATTTACTCTTTAGTTTTTAGTTAATTCAATAATATGACTCATCTATCCAGATACTCAGATATCTGTGACAGGACACCCTTTCATAAGAAGTCCCATTCAGCGAAGAGATAACTGTTTATAAGAGAAGGGGAACACAGAGCTAACTACCTGGAAGTTGTTTGCAAACTAGAGATAGAAGGAGATAGGGAACATGCTTGCGGAGGAATCAAGTACTTTGGTGTGCTGCCTGGTCAGGTTCAGATGAATGGGTGAGTCTGCAATCAAAACAAACTCTGCTCAGCTCCACTTGCATAATTGTGGGACCACAAGGAGCAACTACAAACAAAAATGAATATCTTGGAAAATAATAGGACACTGAAGGAGGTATCCCACGTGACTCGGATGAAGCCACTTCTGTTCCAACAAAAGAAACTCTGCCTTTTGGGGATACTACAAACCAGAGATTCATAAACATGATGATCTCTGCCCAAGGACTGGGTCTATCACAGACAGTACAACTGACAGACAAATCAATGTTCAGTGCCAAGGGTATCACCTGAAAAGGAGATATTGTTACAGATTCCGGAGTGTTCGCAGTTACAACACACCACGGACATCGGAATCATGAAATTAACCGAGCCCGGAGCCTGGCCTCCATGGAGGAACCAGTATTCACTGAAGGGGGGGGCGATCCAAGGTGATTTCACCACAAGTTAAAGGGCTGCTACAACAGAATGTCTGGAGGATAACTCAGAATCCCCATAGCAACATACCGTTGTTGCCTGTAAAAGAAATCAGATGACTCTTATCTCTTTGCGTAAGATTTAAGAGAAGTGAAGGAAGTTGTGGATGATTTTCCAGCAGATGTACCTGATCCACATGCCTCGGTGGCTCACATTCCTCCAAAAGCTATGTACCTTACAGTGTTAAATTTAAGTTGCGCTTAAGCCAGCGTTTACCTTACTGTTGAATCCTAGGGATTGTTTGGTTTCATGGACAGGAAAAACATCAGACGTCATGCATCGTCTAAATTAATAGAGTGGAAATTAAGAGAAATGAGAACTAAAAAAAAAAGTTCTAACAGGTCCAGATCATACTGAAATATTGAAGGGAACTAAAATACTAATAGTAAA
Source organism: Sparus aurata (assembly GCF_900880675.1). Classification (NCBI taxonomy): domain Eukaryota; kingdom Metazoa; phylum Chordata; class Actinopteri; order Spariformes; family Sparidae; genus Sparus; species Sparus aurata. Next base: position 5,529,384 of record NC_044204.1, on the reverse strand, counting down.
AAATGACAAGAAAACAAAATAAATCAGTAAAAATGTTCAGGTTGTAAAATATACATGAAGGATAAATATAAGTAATTGAATAAATAAAATAAATACAGCAAAGGGTAAATAATTAAATGCAGCAAGCTGAGCTGCACTCAGGTGAGATAAAATGAATATCAGAGTGTGATAGACAAAAAACTGTCGTTTAGAATTGGATCACATAGATGATGCAACTTTTTCGCATACAAGGTCTCCAAAGTGAGCTTTGGCTCACTAAGCAACTGGCAAACCGGTTTACTGTTTGGATGAATCAGCCTTTATTTTCCAAAAAGAGGGTTCCCAAGTCAGGCCACTAGTGCAAATGATAAAACAGATTCAATAAAAACATATTGAAAGAGGGTCACGATAGATTTGTCAATATTGAAGTGACGTAATTACATAAACAAAAAAGACATAAATTATAATCGAGGAAATTTCTTGAATCATGGTACGTACGCCTTGACCAGGTCTGGGCTCAAGGACTATCACATGTAACAGGAGGTCAAGTTAACAATGGACACCACAAAAGAATTTATTGAACATTTGCCAACCCCAGAGGATAAGATATCACGTGCTGGTGTCAGAAAGCAAATGGGCAAGCCCATGTTGCAAGGGGGGAGGTTAAGAGAAAAGAGAAAAAATCTAAAAAAGTAGGTTTTTGGGCACCATACCTACTGGAACAAATTGATCATGTTATAAACAAATGTACAATTACAAAAATAATGTTAGGAAAGGGGTGATAGTTATATTCTAACTCCAAGAGATTATATGTGTGAGCTAGTTAGAGATTTTGTTGATATGATAAAACCAATTGACGGTAAAAAAGATACAGGCTAGTAGGTGTAGATGGATTTCTGCAATGAGGTTTGTCCCATCAAGTGAAAGGATGCTCAGTCTGTTGCCAAGTTCTTAGGTTGGGAGGTCATAAAGCTGATGGGGACTTCCAGATCACATATTTACAGATAAGGGAAAAGAGTATGTGGATAAAATAATACAATTTGATTCTACAGAAATTGGGAATACGGTTATCATCCCCTCAAAGCCAGGATATTTGCGAAAAGATTAATGCCGTTCTGAAACATCGCATTGTCAAAATCTGCCAACACACAGGTCTAAATTGGGTAGTAGCGCTTCCGCTCGCATAGATGGCGTGACGCTTAAGCATACATTGGGAGAATCTATCCCATTTGGAAGAAAAAAAGGAAGGTGTATGTCACATAGGACTCCGACAGGCAAAAGGAGGGGGAGGCACTAGAGAGGAAAAAAATAAAAAGTAAGACAAGTGGTCTGAGCCAATCTACAGGACCAACAGTGCGAGTCTGGTGACAAATACATAAAAGTAATGAAATGAAATGAAATAAGGGCAGACAAATGGGGTGTGACTATTGAAAGGTAACAATAAGAATGTTTAAAGAAGGACAGAGCAATGAGCAGCACATAGACAAGAGCAAAATTAGACCTAAATAATGATGAGACACACAAGTACACATAAAAAATGGGTGAGTTGAGACTAAGCATTGCTTTAAACAATATTTGATAGTTTTGATGGCCTTAAGTAAGAGTTTAGTTTGGAAATATAAATGCTGCGAATTCTGTTAATGTCTAGTCAAAGTTAATTTGTAGAATACATAAAAGAAAACATCCATTCAGCCCTAAAGCTGTTGAAGTCATTGCTCCTGTAGTTCGGTCTATAATAAATCAAGGTACCATTGTTGAATAGCTAAATCTCACCATGTATAATCTTGCCTGAAAAATAAATCAAATGGGGGTGGAGTTCATTAAAACATCTGAGGGTCTTAAATGGAGCTGGGCAGCATCCAGCAGATGGTGTAATATTAATGTTAAAAAATTCTATCAGACGGTTCAGCTATTGATTTAACAAATGCATATTCTTGTGTTCCTGGTCATCCTGACTCACAGTTCTGGGTTGCTTTCACTATCAATGGTGAATTTTATTCTTGGATGCAGATGCCATAGGGTTTTCTTCTCCAATCCATCTCTGTTTGTGTATAACTGAGAGGGGAACATTAGTGGTCATTGTGTGATAGTGTACATGTTCGGAGGCGAAAAATGGTTGTGTATAGGTATTTCTATACAGGGGCATAGTTAAACTGAGACAATGTCTCTACTTTGTTTTCTGGCAGAAAACAGTCCTTAAGCTTGAAGGACAAAGTTGCAACTTATTTCACAAATTTAAAGCGCTATTATACTCCAGAGGGTCATGAATTGGGTTCCAATTACATCCAGACAATCTTGGATGTTCAAAAATTGTAAAAGAAAACAAACGATTGCCTCATTGGATTTTACAGGCTATTGTTGTCCATGGACTTGTAATTTAGTGGAGATCTCCTAAACTCATGTATGACTTCACACATGGGGGAAACATTTGACCAAGACTGACGTTGACTTACTTGTGAGGCAGAGATAACCTCTACTGACTTAAATTTACTGACTTAGATCAAGCTTGATTAGGCCTCTCAAACCATTAATATCCTTGAAAAGTTTTTGAAAATTTGTCAAAAGGCGGTAACAGCTGCTTTTTCTAAAAAGTTATGGCCATAACTGATATAATCATGTGTTATCTAACTGTTCGTGTTTTGCATGCTTCTGCCGGAGGAGAAAATTACTCACTTAATCAAAGCATGAGTGTGGAACTAACAAAGATGCTACTAACAATGTTGCATGTCACTCTGAAATGATGTACAGTCCTTAACACATTAGTTTGGCTTCCTACAGGTCCGGATGGAGAACCACATCCATGTTTGGAAGTGGTCGATACTGCTTTAAACTAACTAGGAATTGTTTGACACACACCCTTCATTAACACAAACTCGGTTTCTTTTCAGATGATTCAGCTGGAGAACATCCAACCGATGGATCCCCACATGTCTCATAAGCAATATGTAATAACATGTCTGCTCAGGCAGCTGAAAATGTGGAAATAACTTGAGGTTTTTCTTTCTAGGAACAGGAAAGGACGTTGCAGTCAACACTAACTTTCAAATATCATTAACGTATACCTGTCTGTGTAGTGGTATGCAAATATAACGTTTATACAGGTTTGCTGACCCAGTGAAGCTCCTAAGACAGTTGCTCTTACATCTATCTCTCCAGGGACAAGAAGTTGGAAGTACTGGAGCACCAAGGGAAGGTGTTGTGAATGTCCTCATAAGCAATGAATAAGACAGAAGATTCGGTGACCCCAATTCATAACATGGTTCAGAAGCAGCAGGGAAGACTGTTCCAGAGAATTTAAGCAAAATACAGTTAAATAAAAATGTTATTTGGTGTATGTTACTTAGTTTGTAAATGAAATAACAGATGAGTTTCTGATGACAAGAAGGCAGTAGTGTTGTCTGGAGCAGAGGTGTCCAAACTTTGAATGGGGATCAGGATGGACGAAGGGGGGAATGGAAGAAAAAATACAGAATATTAAGGCAAAACTGTAGATTGAAAGTAAGATATAAGATTGAAACTTTGAAATTTGGAAAATGTATGATAATTAAAGCAAATTAGGGTTGCACAGTTGTTATTCTAGGCTACATCAGGCAATTAGTATGACATGACAGATGTATAACAGATTAACATGACATGCCATACAAAGCAAAATAGAAGTAAAGGGGAAAAATAATTGAGAGCCATTTCAGATCCTGGAGTTGGAGTTTGGACATGCCTGATCTAGAACACACAGCAATAATGACAGATGTTGTATTCATAATATAGAGTATCTGATTTTTGTTTGCATAGATAGTGGTTGGTTTTCTCAGGATGACAGCGGAGAGATTAACCTGTCCAGGGACAGGACGGGACTGAGAGAGAGAGTGCATCGATTCAGAATGTCATTAACAACATGCGCATTACATGGAAACGCTGCTGAAGAGCGAGAATTCAGTTGATTTGTTATGTTATGTAGAATTAGATAAATTTCTGTTCTCTTATCAATGCATGTCCATACATCATGATGTTAAAAGTGGTTGTGTTCTGTTGTAATCTTGTGATAATTGCAAATGAACCACGGAATGAGCAATAATCTTAATAGTATAATTGTTTAACTAGGTTTTAATCTTTATGACATCACACAGCAATGTATACTTTTTAGCAATAGTTGAAAATAGGACCTGTGAAAGGTTTGGAGTTTAATGGCCGATTGGCATATGGTCATTCAATTAGAAGATACATGGTTATAGTGTTTCCCCTCCTGGATTGGCTTGAAGGCGTGGATTCTCCATAGTCGATTAGTAAGGTTTCCTATTTCTTTTTAATACTCCTTAGAGGGGTAGAGTTTTGGAATAGGATGCAACAGCTGATTTGTGGGATTCCCTTACAACTACACGTGAGAAGCCATAAGCAAAGATTTCGAGAATAAGAAGTACCTTTCAGAGTTTACTGAAAAGGAGTGTACCTGAGGGGAGTCCTACAAGAGGCTAAGAGTAGCTGAATTCGACCTAATTAGGATAAATAATTAGTTATCTAAACATAAAATAACTTAAAATAAGGTGCTATAGGACCTAACAAGAAATTAATTAATTAGCTTTCCCTAAATTGCAGTGCAAAATAGAACTCTAAACTTAGTAATAGTATTGGATGAAGAGCCCTTTGTTAAAAACAGACAAACACAGCGACAGGAATTAGGCAAGGTAAATCATAGTAAATGTGTTGTGCCTTTTTTCAAGACCTAATAGGTCTCGAAGGGGGGAATATGAGGTGTCTTGAGGACAACACATTCTGACTTACTTAAGTTAGATTCAATCATGACTGACCCACTTAGTTTGAATTAAATCATGACCAATTGATTTTCATTGTGTGAATAGAATTCCAGGAGGTAGCTTCCAACTGTAAGGGTCAAAGGTAACAGATGATTAAGTGCTTAGCTAAGCTTGACCTGCATGCCAAATAATAAGAGATGACTAAGCACAGATAGAACCCCTTTGTCTTCTGTTAAGTAATTTGGCAAGGGAACCAATCAGAAGAAGTGGGTGACTTTGAGGAGAGACTCTTAAAAAAGGCCCTGACAGAAGGAACGGGGGGGTGGCATTTGGAAAAACCTTGTAAGAGCAAAAGGCTGAGGTTTTGATGGAGCAGAGGACAAGCATTTTGGCATTGTTTTGTCCTCAGATTTGATAATATCAGAACGCGGCCGCTTCTGATCGGACTCAAGGCATTAGATTTAGTTTTAATAAAGATCGCTCTATTTTCCACCCGGCCTTGCCTCCGCAGTATCCTTTATTATCGAACTACATGCCGACACCTTTGAAGAGGGAAGCCCAGAAACATCATACTGCTATAAACTGAACCAGCAGCAAGACATATTTTAGCCATTTAAAATAAGTCCTACCTAAAATACATGTATCTCTTTACATGTACACTATGTATTGAAACTTTTTTTTACACTTTACGTTGCCGGCACACAGCCTTTCCTTTGGCACTACATTGCCTGCACTGTAACTTCCATATTCCTACACAAAAGCAGAATGTAGTGGCAAAGTTTGACGGTAATGTAAAGTGCCAAACATTTTCAAAACATGCTGGGTCAGTTTATCGAGGGAGAGCTGACAGTAATCTACTTTAGGTAATCATACAACCCCTCTTAAACATAGCCCAACCATCACTCTAAGAGAATTTGTCAACTGTGTCGCAAGGATGGTCTGATTCCGGTTTTCATGGCTGGATGGCTCAAAGGTTCCTGTGACCACAGAAACACACTTTAGGCCACAATACTGGGATAAAACAATGAAATAATGTTTGATATCCAAAGTTTCAGAGGTTAAATGCACTGTGCCATCAAAATATTCTGCAAAAAGTGTCACAGCTCAGAAGCAGCAGCTTGACTGGAGAAGGGAGGCATAGGATGTGATACTTCTAGTTTATGACGTGAAGATTTATGAGGAAACTGAGATTGAAGCGAACAGTAAATGTGCTGCAAAACTAAAATGTGTGCACTTCATGATGTTTTGCTGACTGTGTATGAATACGCACATACATCTCTCATCACATCCTGTCTCTCCACATTGCTGCCGAGCTGATGTGAAAAGAGCAGGGTGTGAATGGGTGTTTTTATCATGACGTGCTTATACAGCTGAGCGTCAGGGTTTAATATATGCTCTCCCCAGCAGCCTGCTGGATCTTATTCGCTGCTCTTTAAAGCGAAGCCGTCTCCTCATACCTCCTCAGTGTCGGGGTAAATAGCAGCTCAGGAGCTTGTTCTCCTGTTCACCCATTTTACTCTCACCCACCCTTTCATCATTTTTTTTTTCTGGTTCTTATATGCTATTTCTTTTTCACACCTCTTTGCATAATCGCCTCTGATTCAGCCTCATGAACACATTCACACCGACAATGAACGTCACGAGAAGTCAAGTAAAGAATGGTCACCTCTTAGAATTATACAAGCATTCAAATATCACTCAATAATCTCTACCTCTCACCAGAAACCTCTTTCCCTCATAAGTAACAAAAGGTGGGATTTGTTTTTTTTCTCTTGTTATTTTTTCATTTTCTCCAGTCAGTATGAGAAGTATGAGTATGAGGAGTTGCTCGAGGCAGGTAGTATCTCTTGACCCAAGGGAAGCAACATGATTTCTCCAGGGATTAAGCTTCATCCCTCTAGGATAGAAAATATTTACTGTACTTCGGTGAAAAGAGGAATGTATTTCTTCGGTGCGAGGGATTGTTTTGTGTTGACCATGTATGATTTGAAAGCTTTACATAAGCCAAGAAGAGTCTTAGAAGTTTTAAACCAACAGAACATTGAACTACTACTTGAACTGAACTGAATTACTGAGGTCACTTGTTCATATGTTAGGATTTCAAAGTAAGATTCTAATCATTCAGAAATTTGGTAACTCACTCGGTCTTCAAATTTGTTAAAATAGCAGTTTGTGACATGTTTCCCCTTTCGTTCTGTTTGACTTATTATTATAAACACATTATGTAATCCAGAAACTAAAAGCCCTGTTTTAAGTTTGGTGATGATGCTTTTTAATATATAAAAAAAACAAAACAGCAGTGCTTTGAGCTGAATGCTATTAGAATCATGCCAACATTCTATTTTAGTTTTTTAAAAAATCTAAATCCAAAGTGCTTTAAGTGATGAAAGGCATTAGTCTTACAACTTAGCCATATACATTGGTTAGCGTTGGGTACCGGTGAGGCTAGGGGGGATTGTTATTGATCATAAATCATCATTTCATCTTTGGACCAGATGGTGGTGTTTTTAAAATTAAGGATCACTAAAGTCACGATTTTTATTGTGGCAGTAAATCCCATATCTGACGAAATATTTTGTTAAAAACTAAAAAATTTCAAGCTCATGTTGGCAGGATGACTTAAGGCTAATATATTCTCAACATGAAATACACATACAGATATGGACAGATCATTCTTTCTGTACTCTTAAGTTCATTTCATTCGTAACTCTGCAGGTTTTCTGAAAGCTTGAAACAGCGGAGCGGTACCTCCTGTAGTCATGGGGGACAGTGTAGCCAACAATATGAGTTTAAAAAATGGCAGAACTTTTTGGGGAGAGATCATGAAGTTGGTGAGAAGCTTTACACATCTGTATGACGTTATTTCGCAAGATAAAAAAGTTAGTTACAGAACAGCTGGGAGATCAGATGGTGGTAAAGGAAAATTGGAGATCTGTGCCGGACCAATTTGGTCCTGAATGGCGCCCTCTATTGGTTGTAACGTTGCAGATGTAAAAACTCGTAGCAGTCGTGCTTCTGTCCAGACCAAAGTGGTGAGCGAACAAACGGTCTGACATTATAACATACTACATAGAGTGATTATTAATCTCTGTGCTGAGATGATTTATAGAGAGATTACAGATCTATCAGTCAATATGATGAAGAAGCTGTGCTTTGTTCAGCAACTTTCAGCTATGACATTTAACAGAAGTGACTCACAGCACTAACTTCATTACACACACTCACACACACACACACACACACACACATACACACCCTGTTAGAGGACAAAGCGAGTTTGAAGGGTCCAAATGTCTCCGTGAGCGGGAGGACTCAGGGGTCAGACGTCAATCATTCTGCTGTCATCTGTTAAATGTCTGTTTGATTCCGGCCCTTAATATTAATATTGACTTCTGAACCTGCTCTGTCTGGGTCACACACACAACGACGGGGTACGTGAATGCTGTTGTCAGGTAAAAATCTTCCATATCCTAAATGTCAGCCTCTCAGGAAAATAAACACAGCCTTGTTTTTCCTGGACGCTCGGACGTTTCTGACATTACCCCCACAGCATTTATGAGGTTGGACGAGCCTGACAGGCTGATGGTTCAACCCATCAAACGGAGCGAAGTTAGAGGTGGAGGAGGTGTGGAAAGGAGACTTAGAGATGACAGTGTGAAAACAGAACGAGGAGACAGGAAGAAAAGCGAGAAACGACACGGGAAGGGAGGACACACAAATGCTGGTGTAAGTTGTTGCATCTTATTTATCTTTATTTAGTCTTGGCTGTGTTTATTACTGTCCACTTGTTTCCACTGACGAGTGATTTCTACTGGACCTGTAAAGGCACTTCCGCAGAAGTTATCTGAACATTCCTGCAGGCTTATAACCCGTCTCCCATCACTTCCCCCCTCTGCTATCCATTATCCCCAACCCCTGTCAGACTCTTTAGCACTCCTCAGCGTTCATTAATAATGCTGTCAACCCCACCAGGCAAAGCTCAAGTAAGCCGAGTGCATTTCCCCGGAATAATAACTGAGCTTTCCAATTATAGCTTCAGCATGATTGTGCAGTTTTGGAGCAGTATAATTTCTGCCCAATGCCCGGTGGAAATCAGGGTTATTGGGAGTTATAGCTCACGTATTGTTCATTATCAGAAAATGTAAAACAGGAGAGGGAGATTAGAGAAATGTTATCATGAACACAACTGAGGTGCCTCCACCAAACTTTCTCTCATCTATCTTGTTTCTCCCTCAAGTCGTTTTCCTCCTCGCCCTCCTCACCCTCTCCACATTGGCATGGACAGAGAACATCTGAGCTGGTTGCGGGTGCTGCGATGGTTGTGTTGTGGCAATGGCACATTTGCCGTTGTAGTGATAAGCAGCTCTCATTAATCATGGGATTGACACCGGCTCGAGAAACGCTGACATGTTGGCCCATGTGGACGAGGCAAATATGCTGAGAAGAGAAGTTGGAGAGATGAGGGTGGGACAAGTTCTTCATACAGGATCCAAATTCAGACCCCATCAGTCAAAAAGTCGAAGCTCAGCTACATCCTGTCCACTCCACCGCTTTTCAGCAAATCACACTTTTATTTGGCGGGATAACTAATAGCACCACATCACAAATCGCAATCTGCCTGAAGGGGCTTTACAGTTTGCGCAGTAAAGACTTTCATTCAAATAAAGGACAACTCGCCGAAAAAAGCTGTGTGTACAGAATAGATCAGCAAAAAAATTACTCATATTAGCCAAAAATAGAATAGTTATGAACAAGCTAAAAACAAATGCTAATTGCAGCTAACATCTGAGCCAAACAAGCTCTCTACCAGCTGTTTCTCCTCACAGCAGCAGCAGAGAGGAGTTGGATGATGCTACATGGCTGTTGGCTAGTTTATTGTAAAAGCCTGGCAGCTGTCTATCCAGTGGAGTCTTTGGGTAACAATTGATTAGTCGAAGGATGTGTGCAATGTATTACCTTGGTCAGCAGGATAACACAAAACTACTGACCAGGCGCCACTAAACTTTGATGGACGATGGGTCTCGCGCACAATTTTATGCAGATACATAAATTCTTAAATTACGGTTATGGGTGGTTAAATTGAGTAATACAGAATTAGGCTTGACCAACTGAAAGGGGATTGTCAAAAAGAACATAATGGTATAAATAAGTCTGCATATAAATTTTTTGAAAAGAAGTTAGTGAAATTTGAAAAGATAAATTTGAAAGTGTAAGACTCCAAAGACTTCTTCCAGAAAGTGTATAGGAGCACGTTTCAGGCCATTTGGAGTGCATAGATACCCATACATAATGTGAAAATTCCAACTTTTTAGAGAAATTTGCCAAAGTGTGAGACATGGGTTCATGCTTATGAAATTTCAACAACTGCCTTTTTTTAAAAATAGACAGAAACATTCATGTTGCAGTCAAACACGATTTATTGTACCGAACATGTACATATATACAAAACACAAAACAAAAAATATAAAAGTGAATTAAAACTTTTAAATTTTAAATTTCAAACAGACAAACAAAAAAAAGAGGCAGAAACTGGCGCAGTATTTCCTCCTCAGTTGTTGGAGGCGGGTCCCGGGGACATCTGGGGGGATGAAAGAGGCGACAGGGGAGCCTGCAATCCTGAGTCGTTCTCCCCCTCTGGCCCTTCATCAACCCCACCAGATGTCCCTGGGGCTCCGACCGCTGTCTCCGCTGCCCTCCTCCCGCTGGTAAACTCCCCCCTGCACGGAGGTGGGACGGGGGGGCTTATTGAATTTGTCACTCTATCATTGTCACATAAATGATAAAGACAAATGATTAAAAATATTAGGCCTTAATAAACAACAAATATAATGTTTGCTATTGTAAAATGAATTTTTAGCAAGATTGCTAGTAACTTAGCTCAAACTTACCATTTTGGAATTGTTGAATCAACTTGTTGAATGCAGATACATGTACAAAAACAAAAGAAAGGTAAACAGTAATTAGAAGAAAATTATTACCATTTATTAAATGAATAACTATGCTAATAATCGTGATATATTATTAATTGCATGTATACGTGTATACGTAGGCTATGCTCAAATGTATATGTACGCTATGTAACGTATAGTATTATTTTATGCTAGGTGTGGTGCTGTGTAGGGTGTGACTTATCTCTTCGATTGCCTCCAACAGAATGAGCTCCATCTGCTGGGCTTCACCTTTTATAGCCGATTGCATTGAAAAGTTGTTAAAGTTAGTGAAATTTCACAAAGTGTCAGAGTCCAAAGACTTCTTCCAGAAAATGTCTAGGAGCACGTTTCAGGCCATTTGGAGTCTATCTAAAGAAGGCATTCATGCAAAGTGAACAGCTCATTCCCAAGCGTTTTTTGAGCTGAACCAAGCTTGACAATGTTTCATAAATAATGAAAATTTTTTCAGAGCGACTTTTGGCGTCGGACCCGACGTCTACCCCCCATTTGTGGCCATGGCGGATCCAACGGTACCACTCCCGAATTTTTCTGACATGCGGAAGGCGTCGGGTTTTGTTCGTCTCGCCGAGCCCTTTCCAGAGAGCCCAGAACCGTCTGGATATGAACTTGAGAAGGTGCTGATTTCTGCTGACCTACGTCGTCTAATAACTTTGATAGGACGTAGGTCGTAGGAAGATAGGAGTTGGTGCGTTGGATTCAGCCTGAAATTCTCTTGTGGATAGACGTGTCACTTTTTGGAATTTGAACGATTTGAATTTTTGAAAATTTCCTGAAAAGTGTCACAGGTGAAATCCTTCTTCCAGAAAGTGTGTGGGAGCATGTTTGAGGCCATTTGGAGCCTATTTCTACAAGGTTGGGCTCAGGCATGTTCCCTGAGAGGTCAAGGTCAGTAAACATGGCCAGGTCAGGCTGCAAGAATGAAGACAAAATTCATAGCGGGAACCAACCATATTTATTGAAAAAAAGGCAACAACAACACACCAACAAAAAACACAAAACAACAAAAACGAATATTTGTTACTTGGGGGAGTAGTGATCCCTGTCATACTCCCCCAGGGGCAAGAACGTGGCCATCACCCCCATGTTCTCGTCCTCCAAATACACGATTGGGGACATCTCAAGGGACTGTGCCAGAGACAGGGGGGAGGGAGGAGATGGAGCCGGAGTTGACAGGGGACTGGGCGAACCCAGAGAGGAAAAGAGTTCCTCTGCCTCCGGCTCCATCTCCTCCCCGCCTGCCCCCTGTTGCCCAATGTCCGTCCCTGGAGATGCCCCCAGGTCGGATTCGGAGGACGGTGGCTGCGGTGGTGGCTGCAGCCCTGCCTGCGGCAGGGGGCAACCATGACACAGTGACCTCCTCTCTAAATTGGATAATGAAAGAAAAATCCTTTCACCACACGAACGATTGCTTTCTTTAATACAACAAATAATGAAACATATAGAGAGTTACCACGACCGTGGCCTCCTGCCGCAGCAGGGCCTCCCACTGGTCCTCCACTGTAGGCCTACTGGGTGCCCCTGGCTGGATCGCCAGCATGTCCAGGGACACCAGGTAGGCCACCTTCCCCTGGCCTGGAGCTGGAGGCTGGTAGCCCTCGGGGAGGTCTAGCGGTGGCAGAATGACCTGCCACCGCCTGCAGCTGACCTCCCCGGGGGCTTGGGGCACTGGGCGCACCCTCAGGGCCTGAGGGTGGGCTGGTGGTGCTGGTGGGGCGGCTGGTGGGGCGCCGGTTGCGGTAGCCGTTGGCGTGGTGCAGGGTGCTTGAATTCGCCAGTCTATCATAGTCACATAAATGATTATAAAGAAAAATACATAAAAATATTAGGCCTTAAAATACCTGGTTCTGCTGCTCAAAACCTGGCTGAATATTGTCCCAACAACCCGTCATATCTGGTGGTTTAGCACTTAGAAATGCTGAAACGCAGTCTTGAACAGTGGTATCTGGCTTAGTAACCACCATCCCTTTCATCTCCTGAAAGTCAACACATATTAATGGTATCAGAACGTGATGTGACAGGTATTGTGAAAGTGAAAGAATGTTTAACGTATCTGTGGTCTGCAGAAACGTAAAACGCCAAGATTTTCTTCTGGTGTCTGAGCTGATATCTAATATTCAGTGTGACTGAAAAAAAGCGTGGTATAAAGGGGAAACATTAAAATGAAAAGTATTGTTAAAGGTCAAACTGCCGTCTCCGGGAAATCGTGTTGGTATTTTAACAGTAGTTACATCCTTGGTTAATGGTAGAGAAATGAGTATGATATTTGAAGAACATTTTATAGTCATCTCAAAGCAATTAAGTAGAGACATTATGAAGCCCAGAGCTCTTCTGAGAGATCTCGCTATTTTTTGAGGAGCAGTGACACTCCATGCAGCTGCTTACCAGGTGCTTGTTGACCTTGTTGACCTTCAACCCTCCTATCAAGTTCCCTGAAGAAAAATCCTCTTGAACACATTCGTCTACAGCTGTGTTCTTGTACACTTATACTAGGGCACATCTTGATTTTAAGGGGCAACAGACAGCAGTCATGTGACCGGACGGACCTGAGAAGCCAGATTTAAGTAAACCTGACAGCAAACATCTGTTGTGTTCAAGTGTCATGGAGCAAAGCTGAATCCCTGCCAGATCCCGAATGCTGTTTTGCTGACAATATTTTTAGACTCACAGCAGGATAAATAAAGTTCCTTCTCTTCTACAACCTCACTAAGGCGTCATGTATACTCAAGGTTAGATGAGAATAGGGATACAGATGGAAATATCTGCCCGCACATGTTTTCTGAAAGCTTTTGAATGCAGACGAGACAAGTTTTTCATCGAGGATGTCGCTCACTGTACAGATTGTGAAGCCCACCGAGCCAATGTAATTGTGATTACACCTGCATCGACTACACTGCCTGCCTACCTCAACAGGTAGGTTAGCACAACCTCCACCGATACTATGTTTGTTGTCAGAAACTCTTGACTCTATTGGGTAGGTATTATATTATGTGCCTTTTCTATCCAGCCTACTGTTTTGCAACATTTCCTGCAAATGTTCACTGTTGCCAGCTCCTCAGTAAGAAAAGTCACTATTGGCTGTCCTAGAAGTCGCTAAATGACGCCATCACCTAATTTGCATAACTGGCCATGTGCATTTAATTGTAATGGATGCTGTAGGAGAGAGGAAAAACTTTGTGGGAGATACAAAAAGTGAGTAAAAGTGATTGCAGTCACTGAACCTATTTTAGTGCAGTGATTTATTCTAAACAAAGCACATTTTACATTTCCATCAGTCAGTGGCGGCTTCGCGCAATGCACAATATGGACACGGAGTGTCTCCTACTGTGACTGCAGCTACGAGGGACTGCCGCGTGAAGACTCAGCCGCCTGTGAGGGCTTTAGGACGCCCACAGCCCATGGCAGCCCCTGCTGCTCGCTCAGAAGTGTAGAACGATACGTGCTTTCACGTCAGAGTCTCCAAAAACACCAGAAAAAGTTGCTAGAGTTGTCGCTAGTCGTTTTTTTTTTTTACAGTACAGATGTTTTAACAAGTCGTGAGGACAGTTCTCACAGTGCCTCACCCATCAGTTCTCATGGAGTGGGCAGATGACATGAAGCATTAGCCCAACGTTAGCGATGTAGCTAACGCCCTGGAGCGTTTACCCCCTTGGTGCACTTCGTTTTGGAAGGTGTGAACACATCAATCGCACTCGGGTGCAGACCAAAACAACCGGACTGAGACCTTGTGGAAGAGGTGGTCTCGGTCCGGTTCCAAGCCAGAGTGTCAATCAAGCTAAACATACAGCGTGGATAATGCTGAAGGAAAGTGAAGTCGTGGAGACAGGCGGCTGCTCGGATTTTGCCGGGTTAGGAAAGTCATGCAGCAGCTATTCTTTGGAAGATATTCATAAACCCAAATATTTATTTTAGTGTCAAAGCCGCGAGCCGCGCTAGTCTCCGTTCCTCCTTCCTCAGCATGGCGTGTAGGGCGCAGGGCACGGACAAGTTTGTCTAAGTGGTTGATGTACTACACGAGACGTTTCTGAAAAAAACTTCAATTTTAATGAATTGTTGTGGCAACCAACAACGGCACATGTTGTACCTGAGCTCATTAGCACTTATGACCTAACGCTAGTTGTTTAGGGCTAGCTTAGCGGCAGCCACCATCATGCAGTTGCAAGGCAACCGGAAACAGAAAACCGCCGGCGGAAGTAGTTATCTGTCATGGCAGCACCCATAGGCCCCCGAGGAAGGGATACTAAAGTACAAGTATAAGCTTTAGTATTAAAGTATAAGTCTAAGTATTAATGTACTTAGGTCGTTTTCACACCTGCCTTGTTTAATTCGGTTGAATCGAACCCTGGAGCGTTTACCCCCTTGGTGCACTTCGTTTTGGAAGGTGTGAACACATCAATCGCACTCGGGTGCGGACCAAAACAACCGGACCGAGACCTTGTGGAAGAGGTGGTCTCGGTCCGGTTCCAAACAAACTCTGGTACAGTTAGTTTGTGGTGAGAACATGATCCAAACTCGATCCAACACAACTGCAGGAAGCATCAGTGCTTAACCCCAAATTTCCACTGCATACGTGTCCGCTGCGTTACGGCCCGATCAGGTGTTTTGCTCTGCCATCCGCCGTCCGGTAACCCCCGGTTGCGTTTTGAGTCAGACATGGCGCAGTACAGTAGACAGCGGGCGTCTCGAGGCCGAGGAGTTTCCGCGATAATCACATGATCACTCGCGACCGCAGTTATAGGTCTGTGTCATAAAAACAACAACACGAAGTGTTCCCGACCAAAGGATCAGCAGAAGAGCTTGTGTTTGTCTCTTTTTTGAGATTTGTGTGCTGGTGTAAACACGGAGTGTTTTATTTTGAAAAGTAACCAGATGTCATATTGTTGTTGTTTCAGTGCTTGGCTTCCTGTCTCCTTGGTGCTAAATTCAGCTGAATTGCTGCTTCGTTTTCGAAGTTTAGACCAATTAGAGAGCAGTTTCCTCGCACATCACACATTTTGGTCCACTTGTAAATGCTGCTGTGTGAACACAAACCAAACTCGAGGTAATATGCAACATTGTAACAAGTTGGTCCCTGATTCGGACCAGAGAAAACCTACTATAGGTGTGAAAACGCCCTTAGTCTTAGACTATTCTTTATACCTTTCAGTATAAGCCAAGTATACTTCACTATACTTTTCTTAAGTATATAAAATGTAGTACATAAAAAGTACACTTCAAGTATACTGCCTCAGTTTTAGTATAAAATAAGTATACTTGTAGTACACTTGAATAAACTACTTTTTGCTAAGGGTTTCCATTCAGAGCCACGTTTCCAGGTTTGTTTTTTTTATGATTTTGCCTCCGTTGACATCCTGCCATCACAGTTGGAGATTAGAATGACATATGCAGGCACAACAGGCATGAGCATGGCTACGTAGCAGGCTGACATCATTTGAGATGAACTACGTATTGGGGCATAAATGAGCCTCCATTGTTGCTTTTTTTCCCATCATTCAAGGTAAAACAGAACCACTACCCTCTGCCTGTAGAGTTCTGTACCTCGTTCCTATCTATTTACATGATCCCACAGTCTTTTCTCCTTCAGTTTTGCTGCAGTGCTGTACAGTATTGTTACATCTGCTTGATATATGCATTGTTTTTACCAGCTCTGAGGCCAAGCCGGTTCAGACCTGCTCACAGCGCCTCATTACATCTTCTGCAGTTAATGAAGCGAGCCTGCTACAATCCACAAACACACAGGGGCCACACATCACACTACGTCAGCGTCTTCCAGTAAGAGCTATCACTCCGTAACGTAAACCTCTGCTGCAGTTAACGTCTGGCTCCGCAGTTGATCCGTTTGAAGGATGTCAGCCACTGTGACAGTGTGGAGGCACTGCTGCACAGGCAGACATTTGTAAAGGGCAGGGTTTGTGCAGATGCAGCTGTTTCGAAAGATCAAGTGCTTTCCGAACTACTGCCTTACGTTAGCTTCATCTAGCAGTGTCTCAAGGGAAAATCACACGTTGCTCTCTTCAAATCAGTGATTACAAAGAATCTATACTGATTTAGTTTGAGATAGATAAAGCACAAGTTCACGTCAGGGTCCATGGGCTCTTAGTTGCAGTGTGGACGGAGGCACAGAGCCCTGAGACACACTGATCCTCAGACTGTTTGTTTGTTTCCTTTGTCCAACTTCATCCTCTGGAGCGTGCACTTTACAGGAAGTATTCTTCTTCACGGAGGCCTGCTGCTTTTATCCCTGGCTTCAGCTGCAGTACACAGCACAATCTATCCTCTTTGAGCCGTCATACTATTCTGATTCTTTTGCATTGTATTGTGTTACAGTTGAAGTTCAGGAGTACATGCATTCATACATATGTCTGTGTACAAATGCAGAATCTATATCATATCTCGCCTCTCGCTCAGCCACTCTCGCTTTTTCTCTCCTTAGCTTCCTCTGTCAGCATCCTCTTCTGTCTCTTCATCCTTGTCATCATGTCCGCAGAGGCTGCTGAGCTCAATTCTGGCAAAAAATAAGTATTTTATGTAAGACTTTTCTTCCCTAATCCTGAAACGTACACACACACACATGCACGCGCGCACAAGTCAGCAGACTCAGAGAAAATTAGAAGCAGACTCAACAACCTTATCTCCTACAAATTATAATCATTATATAACAATGTTTTAGGGGAAACCTAACGCTGTCAGGCAGTTTTGGTCCTGTTGGTCTCTGTGTCACATTAAATGTTCTGCTAAATGTCCACTGTCAGCATCTTTAGCCATTTTATTGTCTGTTTAAGGCAAAGGGAAGGTCTGTGGTCATGGTTTATGTCAACGCTCACTTCCAAGATGAGGTGGGACAGGAGGTTGCACCACTGCTGGTATTAAAGTCCAACTGAAACTGAATTGCAAGTTGTCGTTTTCTCTGTAAACCAGGTGCCATATGTTGACTAATGAGCTGCACATAAGAAAATACACGCACATTGACAGAAGACAAAGAAATTACAAATACAATTTCATCAATGTGTTGTATGTTTTTGCAGCATAATTCCGATGTATTGTTCGTTTGTATTTTAAAATGTTTTTTAACCATTTGCATAGTTGAACATGTGTCCTTGGCTCTAAAGAACAGTCACATTGGCTTTCCTACTGAAGTCTTCTAACTTACAGACATGATCGCACATCTTGTCCTGAACCTTTGCTAGCTGACCAACTGCAACCCAACTGCCAGAATAAATGTTAGCCAAGTACGTTTCTGCAAAACCACATAAAAGTTCAAGCTGAACGTTTCTTCATCCTGCAATATTACGTTGTTATCACAAAAAAAAAACAACACTTGGTTAGGTTTATGAAAACATCATGGTTTGGCTTAAATTACCTGTTTTCATAGCAACAATCACAGATGGTCGACTTTCGTGTGAAAGTTTGTCACAAATGCCTTGGTGGCTTTGATAATGCCACTTCCTTCCTCTCCACCTCCTGATGTGAATGGTTTCTAACAAGCATACCACGCTAACGTGTTTAGCTGCAAATGTCAACCTTGGATGGTGCAGTGGTTTGCAGAAATATTAAAGCTAATGTAACATCCCAGCCCTGATTGGGCTGAGAACCAACAAAGCAAACATTCACCGTAGAAAAGTGTTTTGTTGTTGGCTCAGGTTTCAGTTTATATCCCAATTCTTATACAGCCACATTAACCGAACCATATATGCTGTTAGATATGAATGCCTCTTAGTAAATATAGAACAGAAATGTACTTGAAAATAAAAATGTTAGAAAAGAGCTGACCATTAGTCTACTCTCTTCTTCCCACACACATTCATGAATACAGAGGTATATTCATACATAGACACAGCAACAATGAACCAGTGAAGATGAGGACTTGAACAGAAAAGGTAAAGTGAATATGTGTCATCTTTTGTGCCTCTGTATTGCAGCACTCTGTCCATCATGGTCTGCATTATTTCCCTTAATTCAGTGGATAAAAAACACTTGTGGACATGAAATCGTTGACCAATTTTGTCCTGCAGCTACTTCAAGGCATGAAAAGAAGATCCGGAATTTGAAGGAATAGCGTCCATTAGCTTTGCTCCCGGGGACAACGCAGTCCTCCTTTATGAGGCTGTACTGTACTTTCTAAACCCATAAATAAGAGAGACAACCTTGAATTTGTGAGATATAAAATGAGTTGCTGCTCCATTAACAATGAACAGGACTTTGACAGGGCTTTGTGGATTCACGCGTGTTAAATTGAGTTGTCGCACCCGTTCATGTTCTCACTGAAAGGAGTGAAGAAGCTCAGACCTCATTTTGGTGGAAATCTTGCACAGAAGTGATTTGGGTGAATAAGTCATGTTATATCCTCTGTGCCACAGAGATCCATTGTGTCCAAAAACTATTGAATGATGATGCTTAGTTCCTGATGGGACACGAAAAGCTGTCCCTTGGGTAAAATTCTTGCGCACCAACCCCATTCTCTTCATTGTTTAGGAAATGACAAACTTTATAACAACCTCTTTTTAGCCTACGGGAGGTGAGCATTCCACAATCAAAACTTCGATGTTGTGGAGAATCTTTTTTATCTCTAATGCAACACGGGGAACACAAACACCACCTCAGGGCTGAAACGGTTCCCTGAAATAATGAAGGACTTGTGACTTTGTCCTGGATTCACCTGCTCGCAGTGTTACATGGAGACAGCACGCGTTCACACACTCGACGTAGTTCCGCTTCCTTTGTGGAAGTATTTTCAAGGTCAAGCATGTTCGTGCCTCATCATTTTGTCATCTCGCTCCTTCCTGCTGTGTGTCGTGAGATCAGACTGGGTGTTTGCGTCTCCTCGAGGGCCACGGTGCAGCGTGAGGCATCTCAGCCCAGAGGGGAGGTGACATCGCCAGGAACAAAGGAACGCGCCGTCGTCAGGTCAGTGTGTCTGTCTTTCCCCCCCAAAATAACTGTCAGTTTATGTTAGGGTGAGTGGGAACAGGGGCTGATGTCTAACATGAAAAAATAAGCTAGTAAAGTACAACCAAAACTTGTTTTAGATTGTTTCAAGAATTCTACAAAATACTGTATTGGAGTTTAAAACAAGCAAGACAACAGATTACACAAACTTTATCCCATTGCAGATTTTATGAAAATGCTCGAAAAAGATGAGAAGAAAACTTAAGAAGCAATGGTGGAGTTCAAAATGTCAGGACAAAAGAGAGAGAAAGACGACTGCAGGCTTTGTGTTGACTGCAAATCAGTCTGAATGATTGTGCAGTGAATGTATTTCCTGTCTCTTATCTTCATTATCACAAACTGCCAGGTTCGGGCTGGTGGGATGGATCATCCACAGGTCTTCCCTCTGGAGATGAGGGTTTTGTCCCGTCTGTCACCAAGAGTGCTATTTTTCTATTTTGTTACATGACTGAATGTAGTTATTTAAACCCAAAGTATAATCTTTTCCTGAACCTGACCGAACTGTGGCTGTGTGAGTTAACAAGAGTCCAGAAGTCATAACAAATGGATGCCATAGGGTAGGTAGAGCGTCTTGGTTTGAAGCTCAATTTCTCAATGTCTCCCAGAAAGCCTCAAAAATAGTTTATACAACAGTTGTACAATATTTTGTCTCCAAAACGTTATTTTTTAGAATGTTCACAGCTGAGAGGCATCTTTTGGCACTTTTGGTAATAGCATCAGTAATTTTTTATGTATGAGTTTTATGTTAGGCATGACGGTGTCGCTTCGTGCCCTCCTCCCTTCTGCACATCAGCTTCTCTGCTGCCTCAATAGAGAAAAATCATCCCAAAATGAACATTGACATCCTCGTTTTCTTCTTCACGTCCCTCCTGGGAGCACAGACTAGATGATGTTTGGGGTACAGAAGGAATGAGTGTCAATCCATCTCCTGTAAAGTTTGTGATAAAACATCTCCAATGACAGAGGAACGGAGGAAGCCATTAGACATGTTTCACTTTTTACCACATTCTGGCTCGAGTGTTGCTGTCCTCCAGCTGCACTCTCATCACAAATGTAAAGTTATGTTGGAGATACAAAGAAAGTTTTGTTAACTTGTTGGCACGTTGGAAAAACGTTCTGTTCATTTAGTTTTATTATATGATTAAGAAAAACATGATGAGGACAAGCCGCAATTAATTCTATCAGTGTGTTTATTTTCTTTGAGCTCAGCTGTGGTTCAGTAAATTACACATCATGAGAATCCTTAAGCAGTGATTTTACTGATCATTAGTGATGTTAAAGTCCCCCAATAAATCAAATGCAGGTCAATTTAGGTAATTTCAACAAAAATAGACATCCAATTTTAGTGGAATGTGACGGGAGATGAAATATGTCCCCGAGAGATATTTATTATCCGACTCAATTATCTTAACATTCAACTTTGGTTTGTGGCTTCATGGAGATTGATATTCCATCATTATTTTTTTCTCGTTTTTTTTTTTTTTTTTTGAAGTCTTGTGAATTCTGGTGTTCAAGCTGCAAGCAGACCTCAGTGTGTCAAGTGTCTGTCTCATCAAGTGTCAAGTTCTCACTTCAACTATGCATGATGCTAAAGTGCAGTGCGGCAATAAGGAAAACCGCCACGCGATTTGTCTGCATGACAACTATGCACACCGGGTCAAGTCTGAATTATTTGCGGTGCCGTGTTCCATTTTCTTCTCTCCCGTTTGCGGAAATGTAACCGTATTGAAGCACAATACAGGATCAGATTTAGTTATTTACATTTCCTGTGTGAGGCCCAGTAAGTTCCCTCTGAACCTCAAAACCCTTGAATTTGACCAACATATAGCCCTTGCAAGTGCATATCAGCTACATAAGCATCATTGTGTCCCAGATGCTGGGCGTTCTCTAGCTATAGATTGTCTTCAACTCGGTTGTTGAGGTAGTCGTCATGATGTTTGTCATGCAGTACTGGATGCTGTGACACCAACTTAAAAAGGTTTTATCTCGCTTTGATCTGGAAACCAGCTGAAACAAAGGATTTCACTGGTCAAACATATATTTCTGCAAGCAGAAATCTGCTGACATCAAGGTCTGTCCAGGTATTTTTGACTCCCGATGTGCATATAAGAATTTTTTTATATATTTTATATTTTTATAAGAACATTACATTTGAATGTGCCGTTAAATAGACAGTTATATTAGCTGCGTGATGAGTTGTGTGTCTTATGTCGTTGCACTTGCTTGATGTTTGGCTGTTGTATTTCTAGTAGAAAGCATTGGGATAGCCGAAGCTTGCTTACGATTCATGTTGTCTTGAATCGCGTTGTCTTGCCGTCAAGAGAAAGTAACACGAGTTCTTCTCAGTCTAGCAACGAGCCCACCAGATCAAATAATGTCTGATCCTTTTACATGCAAATTATTTTACAGGGTTTGGACCTCCATGTAACACAACGGCAGCAGTTTAACTTCACTGATTAGTCCCCCCCTCCATGTTTAATTTACTATAAATCTAAACCCCCAACTGTGAAAAACAATCCACATCAGCCTCCTTGTGGTGATCAAAAGTAGGACAAGTGGCATTTTTTTCTCTCTCGCAGACTCACTTGGGTTTGTTAATTGCAGAAACCCAGAGAACAAACACTGATGTCTGTAGGTTACTTTGACAAAAAGAAAAAAAAAGACAAATTTAATTCACAGTTATGACCTTCATCCTGTCTTTAAAAGTGAGCAGCTAACAGCTGGGTCTGTGTTGATTTGGATAGAAAACACTGCAGCACATGAACACTTAAAACAATTGTTATTCTACACGTTTCCAATGATTACACTTCAAGTCAACAATCACAACGCTCCCACTCTGCAATCTAAGATGATTTTAAAGACAGGGAGCATTTCTTCCTCCAGCCACACATTTCAGTCAATTGCTCTGCTCCACTTCTCTCATTATGCAGCACATTTCCTCTATACAGCACTTGTGAGCCAAAAACCAGAGGCAGAGAAATACCAGGGAAGATTGATGTTCTGCAGGGATCAGATTCCACCTGCACAGAAAGGTTTTGCTCTGGACAGTCAGTGAGGTGCTGTGGTTTGGCAGCCAAGTTGTGTTTTTGCAGCAGAATGAGCATGAAGGTTTTCTTTTAGTAATTTTAAACTTATAACAGAGCTGGAAAAGACAGCGCTGTAGAAACGCATATCAGGTACAGGAAGATATTTAGAACCAAGTGCTTTATAAAGCGTGAAATGTGGGAAAAGAAGAGAGGTGAAAAAAGTGCAACAATTCACACTTAACTCTTCAACCGTTCCTCCTAACTTGTTTCTTTATTTTCTTTCGAGATTAAAGTCGATCAACTTTGTCTCTAGAAAATACCCCGCAAAAATGTTTCCCCAATTACGTAATTGCAACCTGGAACGTGCTCAGAGTATGTTAGTACTGAACCAGAGATGAATGGTGGGCCTAAAAAGTGCAGGAAATTGCTGCAGACACACACACTTTTACAGTATTACACCAAGGCCACAATTATCAGGTCAAGCAGAGTCAAGGAGCTGATATTGTGCATTTTGGCTCACCAGAAAGTCTCTGCTACACTGAATGGAATGGAACCGTCATTAACTGTCATTAATGAAACCTGTGTTTACCTTTTCTTTCATGTCAATATGGCTGCCCTGAAAAAGGTCGATTGTTTCCACTCACTGAAGTGAGCCAGTGCGGCCTTCGAGCTCCAGTTCCACAGCCCCACCGTCGCCCAGTCTCCTCCACCTCAGCCCCAAGGCAGACACCTCTGCATATCCACCTGCGACTCTACTCTCCAGTGACTCAACCTCAGCCTCCACCACCCTGCACCATGAGCCCCAGCTGCACCACCAGCCTCGCCATTTGCCTGAGCCTGAACCACAACCAGCTAGCTACCTTATCTCCTGAGCAATTCAATATATCATTTTCTTCCATTTCCACTGTCTCAGTGTCCACTTTTGTGTCCAAAGTTAACCTCCAAACCGTAACAAAGAGGCATAATTTCCCCTGGTCACAATCCCCAGGTAACTGTGGAACAACTGGAGCAACTATGGACACTCTGCTGTGCAGAAGAAAAAGCCCGCTAATAGAGGAGGCAAAGAAAGTGAAGAGGAAAAGCCGTTTCACACCAAGTGCGAATTTCCTTGCGGATTATCCGCACGTAAATTTATAAATAATGATTTCATGGGTTATAATGGGAGCTTGCACACCGGGGCGGAACTTTCGTGCGGCAAAAAAAAAATCCGGAACCACTTTGTCGTCTGCGGAATTCCGTCTGCGAAACTACACGCTTGACCAATGAAATCGCTTGCTTTGTAGACAGGAAGTGACATCATACAACGCAAACGATTTATCTGATAAAATGAGCGAAAGTTTAATCATTCTGGTGTCCCAGCTAGAGCTTAGATCGGGCCCAAAAAATCAAGCCCAACCCGACCCGAGCCTGTGCACGTTGTGTCCGAGCCCGGCCCGGCCCATTAACTGTAATTATGAGCCCGAGCTCGATTTATTTTTCAATACGTGGGCTGTTATAAATCTCAACTACAATTCCATGTTGTTTGTACCACAGAAATATGTTTAGAATTATCTTAACGAATAATGCAACAAGTGCCGCACTTAATGCACTCGACACAGCCGACACATGTTGTCACTGCCCATGTTTTGTTTTAAATGGCTCCACACCTCCGACTTACCTCCAAACTTGCTTAAAGTTAATTCTCCTGTTTTTCTTTTTTTTCTTTACATCTTCAAGCTCCATGTTGCACTTAAGTTATACAATCAGTGATGCCAGTAACGTGTTACTCTAATCTGACCACTTTTTGCAGAAACGAATAATCTAACGCGTTAATATTTCCAAACCAGTAATCAGATTAAAGTTACTTATTCAAGTCCCTGTGCGTTACTATCATTTTTGTCAGTTTCCGTAGTAAAAATATATATTTTCGCTTTCTTCTTGCGTCTCGGGGAGTGATGTCACATGTGCGACAAGTCACGTTTTCAGCATGAGGATAACTCACGTGTAACACCATGCAGCGACGCGAAATTAGAGCACAAGAATGCTAACATTTCGCACCGGACTCAGTGTGCATGCTTTACATGCGGAACATTGCTGCACGGATATTCCGCAAATCCATGCCGCATTTTCTCATCGCACCGGTGTGAAATGGCTTGAAGAGTGGTAGAAGCCAAGGTAAAACAAGATTTATGTGAAATTGAATAACATATTTATATTTCAGCCTCTTACTTTAATAGCCCAGTAAAATAGTTTTATACTCTTACTAGGTACTCTGTAGTATTTTAAATATTTAATTTCAGCCTTATTAACCAAAGGAATAATAAGCACCTCATTCACTCCAGGCACATCAGACATTTTTATTCACAACTTTTATTGCACAGAGCTAATGCTACTGAGATTAGGGACCACTTATACATTTTACAGCAAATCACCTTGAATACAGCTTTTAGGTTTCATGGCAACAGCAGCACATGAAACAAATAACAGAGGACTGCAGCCCATGTCCCCTGTGTGACAAATTATGGATTTGCAGGTTTGCGGAGGTGTTGGACAATTTAACACAGCTGGAAATCACTGTTGTTGTGCAAATGAGGTGGGTCTGCCCTGCTGGCTCCAACAGTGACGTGTCTGGACACAAGCTAATAGGCTAAATAATTAAAAGTATAATCACCGATCAACTGAGGCCACGTGTTTTTTCCCTGAGCGACTCCTGCCAAAGTTAAAAAAGTGTTGTTTTTTCTTCATGGCGGCCCCTGGTGTGGTGTATCCAGGTGTTTGGCTCTGCAGCAAGATCTGTGGTTTAATCAGGACTTAATTATGCAGGGTCGACGTTCAGCGCACAGATCCGAGAGGATGGGCTGACCACAGGGAGGAGGGAAGACAGATGCGAAGCAGTTACAGTCAATTAACCAACACTAATTGGCAATCCCACCTACAGACATTGCCATTGTAGAGCTGCCATGTTTTACTGAATGCCTCAACTGCTTTTAAACTTTGGCTCGTACCTCACAAGGAGCTGCTCACTGATGCTAAGGTTTCATTGTTGTTGATTACCGGAACATACAAGAAGAGTTGTCAGCAGGATAAATGGTGTAAAAATAGGGTTTTGAACAGTTTTACCTTTTATTTATCCCTAACTTCTTTATCTCTGCGTTGAATATGAATTTATTTGTACAAACCTGAAAAAGGATAGGAGCACTTCCCGGAATATAATTGAGTATACATTTTTTTTCGGCCCCGAACCATGATGTTTTCCCAACCATAACATAGTCTACAACATATATCATGTTGATGATATTATAACCTGTATGAACCAAAGATGTGTTTTTGGAGTGTTCAAGCTTCCCCAGTCTTGTGTTGCTTCTGTCCCAGCTTGTTTGAATCATGTTGCTGCCATCACATTAATTCAGAAAGACCAGGGAAGATTGGTGAGATCAGCATATAATTAGAAAAATATTTAAAGTAGATGAGTTTTTTTTTTCATATTTATTTGAGTATTTATCAAAAGGGATTAGCAAATGATCCCATTCTGTTTTTATTTGTGTTTTACACAGCGTCTGAACTTTTCTTGAATCAGGGTTGTTATTAACACTATTATGTTTTTTTAGATCTGCCTTGCCAATAAGGACCAGATCTAATTACTGTAAGTCATTAGTATTGTGTTTGAAGGTAAAGAGGAAGATTTTTTACTTATAAAACAACTGATAAATTCAGAGAGAAAGAGACAAAGAAGATGGCAGAGAAAAAAGAATCATTGAATGACACATCAAAACACTAGAAACAAGGCAATTTTTTATCTTCAAGACACTGAAGCGGCAATTACCTTTCATATTACCTCAGGCTGAACGCAGCGCTGCCTGTCAATCTGTATTCACACAGCTGAGAACAACAGGCAGGCTGTAATATCAACTCTGACAGATGATTATTTCATATGAACGGTGCTTTCACTTACAGCTAGTCACCTCCAAAAGCTGCAGCTCAGAAATGACATGCATCGTCACAGCTATTGGGAGATGAACCATGCTGCCTGAGGGCACAGACTGACAGAATGTGAATGTTCTCTGTTGTATTTCTATATGCACAGTGTATCACAGTATATCACACTGTCTGTTAGTATGATAGTATGATGGCCTCGCAGTAATATATAAATATATCGTATTAAAACATGTATAGAGTGTCAGGGAGGGCTTGTGTTAGTATTTCAGCTCTGCTGTCAGTAAGAGAACATCAGTTTCATTTATTGTTTAACCTCTTTAACAATTTTTGATGTTGAAACATTGTTATTGTCATTGTAGGGCTGGGCGATAAAATGATCTATATAATTTACATGATAAAATCTTCCACGATAACGATGATAAATTTATGAAGTTTATTTTTGATAGTTTTTTTTTCTTCCGTTTTCCTGTAAAACACTACACCAAGAGTTAATCGCACAGCAGAGACACTGTTTTCTGTTGATGCATGTTTCAGGCCGCTACTACTCACTACTCAGAATGATGTTGACCCCAAGCAAGAAATGAGCGGGCCAGCTAGCGAAACCAAGTGCGAGGAAAGTGCAAAAACGAAGACGAAGAAATTGTACCAAAGAAGGGTCATACCACTTTGGTTATTTGGAAATGGTTTGGCTACCTGAATTCCAACAAAGCGGAGACCAGCTTTAGGGGCAAAATATGTAAGCAACCAGTCCTCAGCAGAACTGGAAACACCACCAACCTCTTCCATCATCTCAAATGGTACCATCCCAAAGAGTACTTCGAGAGCATGAGTTTGTGCTATCATGCTAGCATCAGCCTCCACTCAAGTAGCCAACAGCCCAGCCCCACTGCTTAGATGGTCAAGCTTAAGTTCAACAACCAACAATTACCTCTGCTTTTTCAGCCATTACCCCATATGAAAATAAATTGAAGCAATAGAAAGACACAACTAGCGCAATAATGTACTGTAGTGCTAAAGATATGATGCTTATAAGCACTGTTGATAAAAAAAAAAAAAAGGCTTCAAGAAGAGAATGACTTATATGGATGTACAAGACACCTGGACAAGAGTATTTTTACAGATGACCACACAGCAGAGGTAATTGCCTAGGCGCTTGTGGAAGCACTTACTTCATCGGGACTCAGCAAGGACTGCCAAGTGTACATTACAACGGACAGTGTTGCAAATGACCCTAACATAGTGAAGGCTGCTTCACTAAACAAGTGAACACGACTGCAGTGTTTTAGCCACCGGCTACATCTAGCCATTGGTAAGCTATTACCTCAAGCATTTGTACATTTATCGAATATTTATTTATGGTGATGCACACTTTGAATGATGACATATTTAAGGATTCAGGTGTCCACAGTCTAGTAAAAGATTTTGGAAGCAACAAATAGGATATTGTTTTACATCACCTTAGCCATAAGCAGTTGCTACTGTGCTTTATATAATTTCTTTCACAATGTCGCAGCTTTACATCCATGCCAGGCATGTGAATGATTTCCCTTTGAGTTGCCTTGTGTCTGAATTGTGCTATACAAAAAAAGCTGCTGTCACCTACTGGCTAAAATTGGTACTTCAAAAGAAGAGCAGTGACCTTGCAGGTCTATAAGTCACAAAAAAACTGTTCAAATAATCAAAGAAATATTTAAATAACACCCCAAAATATACTGGGGGGACACAATGGCCTACTATTGTATTATTCATGAAGGTGTCACGAGGTTAAAGGATAACGCTGGTGTTATTTCATCTTTCCCTTAACGACACTGTATGTGCATGTATTTAGTAAGGGTCAACCAACCTGTTAATTTGCAGCATTCATTAGCTGTAATGGTAGATGCCCCAGGTTTATTTCTTCATGTTATCAGTGACTGTTGCTGAGTCGTCTTTAACATATTTTCTATATTGCCTTTCTATGTATCTTCAGAGAGAAGTGGGAGAGACAAAAGGATCGAAAGAGACGTTGCAGTATGTGAAAGAGTGGTCGGTGCCTTCTACTCTTGGAAAAAGAAGAGAGAACTGGCAGCAGCCCAAGATGGTCACGGAGTCGACTACAAGATGGGGCTCAAAAGATGGTAGAGAGAGTGCTGGAACAAGAGAAGGTCATTGCACTTACACCAGCAAAGATGCAGAAGAAGATGACACTGGGTAGTTTTTTCAGAAAACCCTACACTAGCACCACATCAGTTCTTACAGAACTCGGGCAATAGAAGCTGAACTGAGGAACTCCCTGCAAGCTCCTGGTGCAGACAGTGAGACCAATCCCCTGACATGGACTACTCAATTTTCTATGGAGTAGCCTTTCAAGTAGCACCTCAGCAGCAGGTAGGAAGACTGAGTGCAATGACTCTTGAGAGCAGATGATGGATAAGCTGTTATCAATGCTGGTAAAGGAGTCCCACCCCCTGCAGGTCACTTTCACACCCTAACTGTGTGAAACATGGTATCACAGGTTTTTTACATTTTACATTTTTTTGTCCAAAGCGACTTACAAATTCTTTCACATTCTTAGAGGATGCCATGCAAGGTGCAACTGCTCATCGGTTGAGGTTTAGTATCTTCCTCAAGGACACTTGTACATGCAGCTCACTGTGCACTGTGCAACAACTCTACACACAACCCATTTGGGTTTGCACTAATTGGACAGTTTTCCCTACCCATATTTATTATGTATTCATAACAATTCACTGACATACTGTTGACAGTTACACTCTTCATATTTTACAATGTTATGTATACACAAGTCTATTCTATGTCTTACCTTTTTATTATATTGTCTGTTTTTTACCATTATTATTGTTTATTGTAATGTTGCTCTCATTTGGCTGCTGTCACATAGAAATGTCCCCCTTTGCAGGACAAATAAAGGAATTCTGATTCTGAAGATCAATGTAACATCCTTTCCAAAGTGAGCAGCCTGGCCAAACGTTACCTTTGCATACCTGCCACCAGCTTCCCCTCAGAGCGTGTTTTTAGCACAGGTGGCAACGTTTGAGTCGACAGATTAGTCTTTCTTGCAAGAAACTTGTAGTGAAGTTGCCAAGAACTTGCAATATTCTACAAGATTATACAGTAGCATAATCATCCTCTTTTTTATGTTCTTTAATCAATGTTCAATTCAGTATACTGCCTCTAAAATGTTTGAGTGTAATTCCATATTTACAGCTTTGCTGCTGGTAAAGACACCATTCTCCCAATAGCACACATACATCTTGCAGACGTTGGTGCAAGTTATGTTGGAAAGACACAGTATGGGTCACAATAGTTACGTTCCACAGCACAGATCAACAGACCCACACTTTGCATGCATCCTGCTGGAAGGTGCCATGTTGTCATATTTTGTGAGAATGTAGCCATGCAGGCTCAGTCCCATCCCCTGTTTACCTCTCTGCTCTGTGTGCGTGTGTTTGCGTAGCTCAGTTCCAGCCTCGGTCAAACAGACAAACAAACCTGCAGCTCTTTAAACATCCATTACAGTTAGAGCATAAGAGAGACAGAGATGGCTTTGTAATGGCCCTCACACATCCTGTGCTGTTATTGGCCACTGGTTACACAACACTGGCCAGAGATTGATGCCCAGAAACATCCTAAACAGAGCAAAGTACTTGATAAAAAAAATTATTATAGGTAAAGGGCAGGGTCTCTGTTCATACTGCACTGATGTTATATTTGTCAGATAGATAGATAGATAGATAGATAGATAGATAGATAGATACTTTATTTATCCCGAGGGAAATTCAAGTATCCAGTAGCATACAAAATACAAAACATACAATAAACATACATTAAACATACATTAAACTAAAATGTAAAACTAATACACGGTAAACAGTGCAGATGGAGTGGAGTGCAAATGGAAGTAAAACAGTGCAAATGGATATGCAAACAGAGGTAGAAATTGTCCATTGTCTATTATCTATTGTCCTCCCTGCCTTTTGTTGTACAGTCTGATGGCCAGGGGGACGAAAGAGTTTTTGAGTCTGTTGGTGGGGCTGGACTGGGACAGCAGTCTGCCACTGAACACACTCCTCTGCCTGGTGAAGGTGTTGTGCAGAGGGTGGTGGGTGTTGTCCAGTATGGACAGCAGTTTGTCCAGGCAGGGCCCTTCTTTCTACCACTGTCGCCAGAGGGTCCAGCTCTGTGCCCAGGCCCGTATTAACCCCCCCCCCCCCCCAAAACCCCCGCCAATGTAATAATGTCCGCAAACGTAACCACAAACGTAACAAAAATCAGCAGCATTTAATGTAATAAACCCACAAATGTAATACATTTCCCTCAAACATAATAACTATTATTAACTATTACGTTTGTGGGGACTTGAACATCTGCATTGTAATAACTTCCCACAAATGTAATAATACAATGAATAATGATCGTAGTGGTTGTTGCTTGTTTGTTTGCCTATAAACCTACTAATACTACTGACTGTGGGTGCAAAATCCAGCTGCTGACTCTCCACTCGACTATCACACAACGGATCATCTCTCACTCTCTCTCTCTCTCTCTCTCTCTCTCTCTCTCTCTCTCTCTCTCTCTCACTCGATATTGTTTTGTGGCATATAAATATCTAGTTTAAACAGATGTATTTATTTGCATAAGCAAAATGCTTCTTGTTAATGAGGATCATCTCTCTCTCTCACACACACATCGCTGTCCACATGCTGCGCATCACTACCTGCGTGAATGTGTTACATCCAAATGAGTCAGAAGCAGCAGCCCGTTCCTAGATGTGGTCTTACATGAAGAAAATGAATTTTGGGCTGTTCTGGGTTTATAATTGTTTCAGAATTAATCTCAGCTTTAATATATAGACCCTTGTCAACATTCAAATGATAACACCTGTAACACCTGTTATTTAACAGAGCTGAATAGAGTTTATTGACAGAGGAGACAGATTGTGGTTGACAGAGGGAGGTAGCTAGCTTGAAAAAAAATTATTTCCCTGAAGAAAACATCGCCTGAGTGGTCTCCAGCTGTGCTTCTTTGTGAATGTACTTGTAAGTGAATTATTATATAGTTGTATTATATAGCCCGGTTGAAACCATGGGCAAACAAAAACCCCTCCGTGAAACAGCACGGCGAGCTGTTCAACACTGAAGTGTGGTGATGCGGCTCTGACTGTGTAGCAGGGAAAGCCGAGAAAGAGTGTCTGCATCCTGAGCACCGTGCACACAGGTGTGGGCAGCTTCAGTGGGGCGAAGACAAAACCAGAGTCTGTGATGTACTACAACAACACCAAGTACGGCGTGGGCGTCCTGGTCCAGATGGCGTGGGCGTACTGCTTCAGAGGCTGCACGCAAAGATGGCCAGTATTTGTCTTCTATAGCACCTTCGACCTGGCTGGGATCAATGCCCGCATCTTATTCAAGGAGAACCAGCAGCAGGAGAGGCCGGAGGAAAGTCCTGCAGCAGCTGGCAGAGGAGCTGAGGGCAGAATACATGGAGGGGAAAGAGGCCGCGGCAGTCAGCACAAGGTGGGCAACAGCGGAAGCAACCACCGCATCCACCGCAGTAGGCACAGAGACGGAGGCAGTGCTGGTGTTATGCCGAGAAGTGCCTGCATGCCGGGATCTGCATGGAGCTCGCGGCATGAGGGGGATGCAGTATTCGGCAGAGCTGGTGTTGAACTTGCCAAGATATGCATCCCTACATGTATGGAGTCCATGTTCATATAAATAAACAGTCTTAATTACAATTTCTGTAACCTCATAACAGTGTTTATTCATATGAACATGGACTCCATACATGTAGCAGTGTATCTGTCTTAAGCAGCCAGGGATGCATATCTTGGCAAGTTCCAGCTCTGCCGAATACTGCACCCCCCTCATGCTGCGAGCGGCATGCAGATCCCAGCATGCAGGCACTTCTCGGCATAACATCGGTCCGAAAGAGCTGCAAACGGAACCAAACGCCGGACACTTGACACGCCACAAGCCTGTGTGTGGTAACTGTGCAGTAGCACTAAGGGCTGCAGCATCTCCCCCGCTTGTGGCACCGTCTCCACAGTTTGCCTTGGCTTCGTCAGCACTGCACCTGCTGCTAGTGACCGCAGTTCTTCCTCCTAATGTTTTTTTTTTTTTTTTCAAGTATTCTTTTGGCCTTTTTATGGCTTTATTGAAAGTACAGCTGAAGATATGACAGGAAACAGGGGGAGAGAGAGGGGGAGTGACACGCAGCAAAGGGACCCGGGCCGGGAATCGGACCGGGGTCCGCTGTAGAGCCTCAGCACATGGGGCGCGCGCTCTACCAACTGAGCTAAACGGCGCCCCTTCTTCCTCCTAATGTTCTCACTGCTTTGTGGACAAGATCAACTCTGACCGATTGGGGGGGTGGGCGGGTGATGGGGTCATGTAATCGTGAATTAATATAAATTGTTGTTATTTTTATGAAGTTGATATTCATAAACGAGTAATGTATGGCCTTTCAACAATTTCCAGTGAATAATATAAACATTTACGTAAAAGATTTTTGAAGCTTGTATCATGAGTGGGGGGGCTGTGTTCGTGCCCACTACAGAGCCAGCTCTCCTCACCAGTCTGTCCAGTTGGCCGGTGTCTCTCTTCTTGCTGCTTCCTCCCCAGCAAACCGCAGCATTAAAGAGGACGCTGGCCACCACAGAATGGTAAAAATCTGCAGCAGCATAGGTCAAACCATTTCTGTGAATGATGCCTGAGTTTATAACTGCTCAAAATAATGTCATTCAATCGATGAGCATATTTAACTCTGGGGCTGTCAAAGAATCCTACAACAGCTTCCAAACAATTTCAACAAATTTAATAGAGCTCTTGTATCAAACTTAGTTCGAATTACATTCATTATGCTGGACATAGTTTTCTTTTCTTTTTTTCTCTTTCTGTTTATGTGCAGGTGAGGTTCCATCCCACAAATGTCACTTTCAGTCAACAGAAGTTGGAGAATTTTTACACAATGATCAAAGAGATTTTCCAGAATTTGGGTTGTTTTGCTGCAGTTCAACTCACAAGTCACTTAAACATGACGCTCTGTTGGGTCGATGTTTAAAAATGTGGACTTTAAAACTGAACGACACTCACTGAGACATAAATTACTCATTGAGACCCCTAATTAACACTCAGAGAAGATCCACTGACTAATTGCAGATGAATGACTTGCAGCACTTGAACAAGACTTCAGAGCTGTGAGCTCTGACAGTGAATCCCATTTCCAATCAACCAACAATCTGACGGGTCAAAGACAATGTAAGAGACGTTCCCTCGGGGTGCATCGTTCCGTGCGATTAGAGGATGATTAAGATCGACCCTGGACTCAGTTCTGACCGCAACTGTATTAATTTAGTTTTTTCTTTAATAGCAACCATCAAGTGCATCTGGCTAATGAAATACTGTAAGATTTTGTGAGAATTCTGGCTGATACAACTGTTCCAATAAACCCCTTTCTGGTGCAGTGGTCATTTTACGGGGCATTGCTGCAGGATGAGAAAAATGTTTAATAAGGTTTTACCAGCATAAGACTTTGCCTAACACACTTTTTCACTTGTCATCTGAAAACATCACAAAGAGTTTCATGCTGCTTTTCTCGTTTCACAAAATGAACCCCGTTACACCTCATTACCCCTCCTTCTACCTGCTGAGGTTTGTCCTACTCAAAAGAGGAGGAGAGGGCTCTGTGCACGGGGAGTCTTTTGAAATTTGAATATGTAACAGACACACCTAGCTGGAAACATGTTGACTGTCAGACCAAAATAGAAGCAAAACATGGTCAGGGTCTCCTGAGCTTCATGTGACAGGCAAAGATTATTATTCAAGAGGAAGAGGAAGAGGAGGAGGTTGAATGCTCCATCTCCTTTTATTCATCATAAAGAAAATCATTAGGGCGGTTTTTCGTGAATGGTTATCATCTTGCACAAGTCTCAAATTGTGATATTGATAATAAGGAAGCGGATGGAGCAAACTGACACAGAATTAAGGTATAGATAAGGAATGATGGGCAGTTAAAGGGGCACTACATAGTTAAGGAGAAGAAATTCAAACTCAGAATTTCAATAGTTACAATCTTAATGAGGTAATAATACAAACTCAAAAGTTGTTGTTTTTTTTTTTTTTAACAAGCTGTTCTCAGGGGAACCTATGGTCCCCATAACACTGTTTGACAATAGAAAGGTGGCAGGGTCCGCCACATGTAAACAAAGTAAAACAGTATAAATTGTGTTGCCCTTTAAGGTCAGTTTGTTTATTCAGTCATGAAGACAGTTTGTTTATTTAGTTGCTTAGACTTAAAAAAAAAAAAAAAAAAATCAGATAACGAACAAAATCTTCTGATAAACAATTCTTCCCCAAAACTACAGAGTGCACCTTTAAAGATATTTTTAAAATAATTAGCGAGCTGGCTTCCCTGATACGGAAGTGATTGGTAGTGTGTGACATTGCTTCAGGGAATAATTAACAAAGGATTGTCTTTCAGCTGTTGCTGGGAAACTCCAGTTAAACAAGCAGCATTGTTCTTCAAGGCAGATAGTGCACAAGGGAGTTAGCGAGGTAGCTTGGCCCTAACCCATGAAGAGCTTTGTATATCAGGAGGAGGACCCTTAAATCAATTCTAAATGTTGAAGGAGGCCACTGCAGGGCAGCTGAAAATGGACTAGTGTGCTCTCTCCTTCTGGGTCTGGTTAATGTTGGAGCTGCAGAGCACTGAATGAGCTGAAGAGTCAGTGTTCGTATTCAGGAGACCAATAAAAAGTGCCATACGGTTATCGAGTTGGTTTGAGATCAGCAGTTTTTCAGGATCTTTTTAGGTTTATCAATGATTGTTACTGTTGTTTCTATGATGTATGATGTGTAAAAAGTGTGTGTTTCTGTCACCCTGTTAATGTGGGACTTGAAGCTTAGTTTTCAGTCTAAAGGTCTTTTTGAGCCAACCAAGTTTGGAATAGGTAAACCCAAATATTTCCTGCTTTATCCACATCTAGTCTTTTATCAAACTGGGTCTCTCTTAAAAAAAAAAAAAAAAAAATGTATATGCTTTTTTTCTCCATGCGTTCTTTTCAGTTTGATTCCAACATTTTGGACCAATGGAGACCTCTGGTTGACTTGAAACACTGCTATGTTTTTGAGTGCACTAGTGTTTGAGAGATGTCACAGGGCTTTGTACTCGAGCATCCTGATCAAGAGGGCAAAGCTTTTGATTTACAAGTCAGTCAGCTCTATAATTATGAGCTTTGGGTAGTGACTTAAAGATCATGGATACAAGATACCGAATTTGTGGGCAAAGCCTTAGAGAAAGTATAGAGGCCCAAACATACAGACAAAACTACTTTAAGTTTAGTCTACCTCCTAGTCTAGTTGAAGAGGATCACATCCTGAAACACATCCAACGGAAACGTTTGACATGACTGACTGATGCATCTGCTCCACAAGTTCACTTTTTTATGTCTTCCTTCCCCCTTTGTCTTCTTACTGTATCTAACATCCCTCTTTCAATGTGTTTACCTCTTCCTCTGCTTTTCCTTTGTTCTCTCTCAGTCTGTCATCTGTCTCCTCTCTAAGTTAAGCGCACATACTATAATCTATAATGGTTCACAATTTTCTTTTGCAACGTCCCAGTGCCCCACAACATCCTCCTTTCATTACTAGTCCAAATCGTTAGAAATATACTTTTCGTCCTTTAATGCTTCTCAATCCCCTGCATGTGATTGTCAGAGGGGCTTATGGGTATTTATTATGTCCAGCCGGATTGCTGGGTAATCTTGCAAGCACAGTACAATCTATCACTTAAATACACAATGCTTACCAAGTAGCACTGCGGTATCTCCACTGTGCCGTGTTCCTTTTTATCTCTGCCTTCTCTTTCCTTTGGGGTTGCGGTAGAGGTTAATAATGTCGTCATTGTTTCTGAGGGAGATAACAGTGATTAATAGTGTCTGAGATTAAAGGGGGAAGCGGGAATATTTCTCTCAATGCTGTAACTTTGTTTATGCAGTTGAATTCCTGGTATTTTAGGTGCCAAAACCTAAGATGCAGAGGGACAAAGTCACCGTGTTGCAGGACACAAGGAAGGCTGTCCTCCAGGCTATGGAGTCAAATCCATGTCCTCAGCTTTACTGCTGGTCAAACATACTGTACCTTGCCAACATTATACATTGCTGGTTGTTAACTGTTTTTAAATGACAACATTTAGGTGACCAAAACAAGGTTTTGTCTGCGGTCGTGGCTTCTACAGAGCATACAATTCGCGCAATATGTAATTTCTGCCTCTTTTGAATCTATCACAACAAATATACATTGGCCAAGTTTTGTGTCAGGAGGACTGGGCAGATCAGGGTCAGGGTTAATGGTCTTGCTTTTTTTTTTTTGCACTCTGCCAGTCTACTGACCACACAAAGCACTTTACAATACTTGCCACATTCACCCATACATTCATACACTGCTCATCAAGGGCAAAGTGTTCAGTATCTTCGACATATAGCTGAAGGGAGCAGGGATTCAAACTAGCATTCTTCTGATTACTAGATGACCTGCTCTACCTCCTGAGCTACAGTAACCTGTAGCAGAGTGTTGGCCAGCTCCAGAGAAGAAAGTCAAGTGCAGGTCCAGACCTTCTAGAGGAATAAACACCTGAAGTCACCCCAGATTCTGCTCTGATCCAGAGCGGTTTACCTACGGGAGGAGAGCTCAGAGATTACTCTGGATCTTTTGGGATTAAAAAGTGGATTTATCTTCACTCTGTTTATCAACCTGACTGCAGCAGTGATCTGCAGAGGTGACCTCCATGTTGGGTGTTTATGTTCTATTATGTTCACTGCTGACTGGAGCTGGAGGGGGAAATGTACTTACTACTACCTACCTCATGAATGTAATGTTACAGAGAGGAGAGGGAAGCAGAGTCTCTGCTGAGTGCTGAGTTCAGTCAAAGTTAATTTTTATGTACAGTAAAGTAATGTGGTTTTTGCTGATAAACAAGCAGGCAAGTAACATGAAGAAACACGCAAGATTCCACAGTAACACTCGCTTTGCTGGTGGTGAATAAACCGTTAGAGCAGCTTACCTTCTCTGTGATATCTGCCTCTCGTTCCTCGCCCGCTCCTGCTTTGTATGCCTTTGTTTGCCTTATGAACAGTCAACAATGGCGGAGAAGCAACAGAGCAGAAGAATGCCCCACCATTGTCCACGTCACAGAGAAGACATAGGAAGTGCTCTGTGTGAAACATGTCAGGTACGACTCATCACCTGGCTGACAATATCCATACGCAGGATGTAGCTGCATCCAGCCTGGTGATGCGTCTCAGTGGCAGGGAGAAGGCGACTGGAGAGGTTCGAGAGGGAGAAACTGCTGCAAGCACACGTGATCTGAGACCAGAGTTAAGATCATAACAATCTTCAGCTAGAATCTTTGAGGAACAAAGAAAGAAAGAAAGAGATTCTCACAAATTCAGATGGAGTCTGATCTGGTGCTTGTATAAAGACTAAAAATGACAGAAGTACTTGGCAGTGAGTGGCTGGTGTGTGCGCACAGACCCGTCACTATGACTACAGACACCGGACTTTAAATTGGATCTGCATCGGCCATCTGAATTGCAGCAATCTTATAAAAAGTAAGACAAAGAGAAGCGAGATGTGGAGAGAAGACGCTGGAACATTATCGTGTCTTCTGGCAGTCGCAATGAGTCGGTTTTTATTGAGAAGGCAAACAAAGCCGCAGGTTAATCAGGAGAAGGGTGAGGAGCGAGAGGCAGATACCACAGAGAAGGTGAGCTGCTGTCTCCTGTTGTCTTCAGTCAGAAGCCCGATCAAATAGTGAAGGTTCAAGTTCAAGATACTGAGTAAGATAGTTATCTAGTTTACCTCAGCACTCGCGACACCCGACCCAGTGCAGGACTTGCTGTGAAGGTGGAGATATGATGCGGCGGTGGTGTATTTGCGACAATTAAAAAAAAAGAAGAATTTGAAGGAGCGGCGGCTAGAATTTAGAAAATGAATGTAATCTAAATGAATGTAGAGGAAACACTGGACTGTGAAGGAGCCTGAACTACTGTTGACCCTGCAGGAGAGTCAAATGTTTTAACTCTTCTTTGGCACCACGTTTCTCCTGCCCCTCGTACACAGGGAACACATATACAGAACAGATTATTGCAATTCATTTATTTTCTCCTCATCTCTACCCCCTCTGTACCACTCTGTATCGAAAACTAAATCCTAGCCACAACTAATTAGCATTTTTGAAGACCAGTGGAGACATCTAAGCAGCTCACGATCAGCTTATGAATCCCGCCTTAGATGGACTTATTGTGCGCAGCTGATCCTGTTGTCCAAAGAAAACTGCTTTCTTGAGACGGTGGGATGGAAAGGCAAAGATCTGGACATGTGGAGCGCACTCATCTGTTAAATTAAAAGAGGAGAGGCCGAAGGCAGAGGTGGACATGAACCAGGATGAAAAGGTAGGAGAATCTGAAGTGGTGGATGGTACAGAAGAAACAGAAAAAGAAAGAGATCCTGAAGAATTGATCCAAGACAGGCATTTACATTTAACATCAAACCTCTGACAGGTGAGACAGTTTTTTTTTTTTTTAATTTCTTAAGCAATTAAAGTATCAATGGAGCGTGAGATGGACAGATGGTTTGGGGAGGTTTCTGCAGTAATGTGGGCATACTGGACCGCTAAGGTGATGAGGGAGCAGAGAGGGGGAAGCTAAGGATATTTAACTTTGTGTAGTTTGTTGGCTTCACAAGCAGGGCAGAACTCAAGAGGCTCCTGGAGGATGGTGAACGACGCACGCACCGCCCAGCGACCAAAAACCCGGAAGCTGCTTTTGAGTTCCCGCTGAAAGCTGGAACGTATGTCCAACAGAAGCTGCCACATCAAGACCCTCTGCTGATTTACTGATGTGACACCGAGCTGATGTGGTGTGCTGCTTCAAATCAGCTGTCGATATAACTACTGCAAGAAGCACCATCCGGGACAGGAAAGAGCCCCGCAGCAGCAACATGAGTAACTTCTTGAAACATTTAAAACAAAACAAGGAGAAGCACACACCTGAGTCTCCTGCAACACCGACTGCCCGACAGAAGATGTGGCAGGAGAGGCAAAACATATCAATGTACAGGTTGCACCGTTATTAGTTATTACCTCTGCCAGCAAAGTGGTGGAAGGAATGTTTTTCCTGTGTCCTGTCTTTCCCTTAAAATCCCCAAACATCATCGTCAAAATCTTATCTGAAGGTCAGACACTGCAGGTGAAAGGCCATTTTTCAACTGAAACGTGACTTGTTGATCACTAGTTGTTAAACGAGGACATTTGCAAATGAGGAAATCATGCAATTATGTATTAGTTTGCACGATTTGCACATTCCCAGTGAAGAGACGATCAGAATCTGTATTAAAATTGTAGATTTGTCGCTGTCATATGGAATTGATAACGTCTTGTATCGCCCATCCTTTGTCAGTGAGGACTGTCTTATCTTGCATAAATAAGTAAAAATAAAATGTGTTTGGTTTTGATTTCACTAAGATGATCTGGATGATGGGCATCTCCACCTGTCCTGTGACTTTCAGCTTTTAAGACTTACTTTGCAGCATGCTCTGCTTCTGTGTTCTTTCTCATTAGTTTCGCCCACCTTCTCTTCTACATGTCAGAGGAAGAAGACGCATTCCAGGATTAAACACACAAAGTCCAGTGGTCAGTTGTGCTTCGATTAAGGCAAGGCAAGGCAAGTTTATTTGTATAGCACAATTCAGACACAACGCAACTCGAAGTGCTTTACAGGGGCATCCAAACTACATTACAAGACATGAAAATTTCATTTAAAAGACATTAAAAATTGCATTAAGAAATACATAAAAACAAGTAAAAACATTAAGAAACAAACATCAAAACAAGTAGGCTAAAATAGAAAAGCTTTAAAAGAAACAAGACTGTAGAATAAAAGTAACAATGCAGTTCAAAGACTTGAATTGATTCAGTTAAAAGCAGTGGCAAAAAGAAATGTTTTAAGTCTTGATTTAAAAGAGGTGAGAGTAGGAGCAGACCTGCAATTTTCAGGGAGTTTGTTCCAAATATGTGGCGCATAGTAACTGAAAGATTTATATTGTTTACATTGTATATTGTATATATAATAGTCACTTTGTTTATTGTCTCAGTGTATGCACCTTATTCACCAAGACAAATTCCTCGTTGGTTTAAAACCCTTCTTGGCAATGAATCTGTTCCCATAATGGAGCAGACACAGCCTCCTATTTCTGTCAGCCTTGATTTTAGTTGATGGTGATATCTTCTTCTTTTGTAGGTCTGAAACAGAATATTAATTCTTAAAAAAGCCTTGAAAGCAAACATTACCTGACATGTTTAATACAAAAAAAAAACAAAGCTGAAATCACTCACTGTTGCATGCAGTTGGCTGATGATACAGAATCTTGATTCTAGATTAATTGAGAATTAAATATTTATCACACTAGTTCAGTATTAAGATTGATATATTGAGCTAAGCTGCAATTCCTTAGACCCTGCTTTGAGGATAAATCACATGATTAGTCAGAGGATAAGACCACTAACAAGCTTAATTTGACCTATTTACAACAACAACACACCAGAGCTTCTCTGGTGTAATGTTCCAGTTTACATGTGTGCTGTCATCCATCAGAGGCTGACAGTTAAACACTGAGCACTATCTCTCCACAGCAGAGGCCGGTCATCACAGGACACTGCTGGCTTAGGGTTCAGTGAGTGTGTGTGTGTGTGTGTGTGTGCGTGTGTGTGTGTGTTTAGAGGTCACTTTCAATTCAGTCAAAGAAGCGACTGCTATCGAAGCTCCACAGTTGAATGGAGCTCTCGGTGCACACAATGATGCTGAGGAGGGGGAGAAAGACAAGAGGCTAATAGAGAAAGGAAAGTAGAGGAAGAAGAAACAGGATGTGAGGAGGGATTTAGATTTTGCAGCAGGGTTGTATCAGTCGTGTTCATCACTGACATTGCCTTCAATGCTGTTTAAAAAGCTGAAGGACAGAAAAAAAATCTCCAAAATTAACCTCGAACTGTGTCAATGCAGGAACACCGCTGGGCTGCGGCACGACTTGCATGATCTTTGAGACAATGACGTGAGAGAAATTCTCAAATTTTGTGGTTGCAGAGTGTGAATGGATGTGTTCATGTATTGTATGTGGCATAAAGGAACTTAGGTAAGGAGCTATCCTGAAGGCAAAGCCTCTTCTGTGTGTAAGTGTTTTGATCTTAGGTTGACGTATGACACACAACAATGGTTGAAGTGTAGAAGAAGTGTATGTGTATTTTTCTTCTTTTTTATGCGCTGTTATCTCGTGATAACGACTTATTATCTGGTTATCTCGATATAACAAAGGTTGTTTTCTCGTGATAACAAATTAATTTATTTCATTATCTCCATATAACAAAGATTGTTTTCTCGTGAAAATGAATGAATGAATAATGTGTTCGTCTTGATTTCAACCTACAAGAGCTGCCACGAACGGCTTCCGTAGCCGGCTGTAGCTGTAGCCTACCGGTAAGTTTCACTTTACGCTAGTTTATTTACTTGACTGGGTTTGTTAAGGGGCTACCGGTTAGCAGATGAGAAGCTGACAAACTCCTATCTATCCGGCTGCTTCAGCTAGGTAACGTTAATGTAGGCTAACGTTAAATTAGCAATGCAATGTGAAACGTAATTAAACATTTATTAATTCATTTAATATTATGGAACACATTATTAGTTAATTTGTTATCACGAGAAAACAATCTTTGTTATATCGAGATAACGAAATAAATTAATTTGTTATCACGAGAAAACAACCTTTGTTATATCGAGATAACCAGATAATTAATCGTTATAACGAGATAACAGTGCATAAAAAAGAAGAAAAATCCATGGCCGTTCTCGGCTTCCGTAATTTGCAATAATCAATCTAATGTTTTGTTTTTTTTTATAATGACATTTTTACACTTAAAGCTAGGGTCTGTAATGTTGTTCAGAAACACATTTTGTTATACTGGGTGAAATGATCCTGCTATCCTGAGAGTAGTCAATACATTATGTATTCAGAAAAAGGAACGAAAATAATCAGACCTCTGTGGCAGCTGTAGGACTGAGAAAAATCTGACCAATCCGTGCTATCCGGCCCAAAAAGCACGGATTGGTCAGACGCCTTCATGTTTCGTTCTGTCCCTCCCTCCTCCGCGCGTGCACGCGTCACGTTTCACTGATGCCGGAAATATTCAGCACACTCCACTGCAGAAGTACGGAGTTGCAGGAGAAGACGTTCATTTGGTTACAATGGCAGAGAAAATGTAGCCAGCTTTACTCGTAACAGCTCAACCCGCTAATAAGGCAAAGAAAAGAAAGCCTGAGGCAGAAAAGGCTGCAACAAAAAAGGCTCTGGATGAAGAAAGAAGTCGGACCGAGTCAACATCGGTGCGGCGTTAGATCGGTGGAAACAACTGGGGCATGTGAAGGGCCTGAAAAGTGATGCAGAGGTTGCTCTCTTTCTGTTGGACAGGTAATTATTTGTTTTCATGTATTTTATGCTCATACCAGTATCACCCAGGCAGTCGCATAATTGATTCACACACTTCTCTCTGACAGACGTCAGTATTAACAATGAGAGTGTTTTGATGTTTTAATGCATATGAAACATGTTCTTCTGTTTGGATATAAGGCACTAATTTAGAATCATTGGCTTGTTTTTTTTGGATAACCAGTAGCCGAGAACAGCTATTCTGAAGATATTCCAGAATCATCTCATTGTAGCATCTTAATGTTGAAAGCCAGTCTGCTGAAAACATAGTAGGAATTAATATTTCTTGGGCTTTTACTTGC
Organism: Sparus aurata; assembly: GCF_900880675.1. Taxonomy (NCBI): domain Eukaryota; kingdom Metazoa; phylum Chordata; class Actinopteri; order Spariformes; family Sparidae; genus Sparus; species Sparus aurata. The sequence continues at coordinate 5,485,988 of NC_044204.1, read as the reverse complement.
ACTATTTGCATTATTGTCATATATAAAGGATGCATACCCTGATGTGTTTAGGTCTTTTTGAAAATTATGAATAAGCACTGTATTGATACATTTTCCTGGATAGAATGAACACTTAGAACCAAATGCAGATGAAGATAAAACAAAGTTCCCCCACACAAGTTAGGTAAGATTAGGATGTGATTGGTTGCCTTTATTTGGTCATTTTATATGACTGCAATTTAAAGTAAAGGAGTCTGACAACAAAGTTTAATTGTTGCTATGTAGTTAATTTATTAAATACACACAGCGTCATGACAATGGCCAAACAACACAGAGATGCTTATGTCAGAAATTCATCAAATAGTAGTTACTATATTATATACTAACTTAGTCTCATCTCATTTTCTTCTGCTTATCCGTGAGGGTCGCAGGGATGTTACCGCTAGGGGGTTACTGGTGCCAATCCCAGTTATCTCTATGGGCGAGGGCAGGGTAAGTCGCCAGTTCATGGCAGGGTCCTTACTGATGGCAGAGGCCACCACACAAGGTTCCAACTGCCCCCCATACCAGGGGAGCCAAAATTCGAAACCAGCGACCTTCCGATCACTAGTCAACCAGCGCTACCCACTGAGCTACAGCCGCCCCTACTAACTCACTAACTATATACCTTATTGTGTACCCATGAAATTAAAATAGTTCTCTTCTTGTAATGGTTTCAGAACAATGACCAATCGAAATAAAGTAAAAAATTGCTATGGTACAATCTGCCCCAAGTTTGAGGTGAAATGAGTCCTCTAGGAGTTAACAGTCACCCTCAAATACAGATGTATCAAAAACAAACAATTTTGAACTCTACCAATGCCACTAGTTTAACAGAGGCAAAACTCATACTTTTAAATAAAACTGTACATATTTGTGTGTGACTTAAACTTAACATTTGTCAACAATTAGATTTAAAACAGTCATCGAAGTGTGTGTGCGTGTGTGTGAGAGAGAGAGAGAGATAGTGTGTGTGTGTGTGTGTGTTTAGAGTTCAGAGCTGTGTGAGTCTGCAGAAGGGCATGAGGCCTGATTGTTCCCCTCCCTATTCTTCATCCTCATTGTCATTTCGCACAGTGAATGACCTCCAGAAAAAACTCCTGGTAGCTGGCATCAGGGGAACAAGATTCTGCAAAATCCCCTTCTTCTTGACCTCCTCGACACCCAGGTCCTGAGATCTCAAGGGTGAGGGTATGCAGGTGTTGAACTTCTTTTGCAGGAAGTCCACCTCCATGAACTCTTCTGCCCGATGAGATGTCTTGACCCACAGGGACCTTGACCCACGTCGCAGTTGGATCCCTTTCAGGTCCGCCAGTCTGGGCATTTTCCTCAGCTTTGGCCATTCACCCAGTCCCTGATGACCTCGTTTTTGAGTTCCGTGACCTCCGTCTTCTTCAGTTTTTCACAACTGACATGAAATCCTCAAAATCGTACACCACTCCTCCTGGTCTGCATGTCATCTCTTGTTTCACACCATGATGCACACTGTCAGCACTCATGAAAGTGTGACCAGGCTCAAAGAATATAAGGGTGACATCTTCAGCTGATACTAGATCAGAGTTCACCACAGACTCAAGAGATCAAAGAAGGCACCAGTTCTTGTTTTGGGCACTGCAGTTGTCAACCCAGTAGATGACATGTTTGCAGTCCCTCTCTTTTTCTAGTGCCACCACATATGCAGATGTTATCTCCTTTGCACTCCGCCCTGCAACTCCTTCATGCCAGACAACAGAGATGTTTTTCTTTTTTTTGTTTTTTTCTCCCACCGATGCAAATGTCTCGTGGTAAACACAAATACGCCTGGTGAAGAGTGCAGATTTCACACCAGGCGTTCTAGAAAGCATTATTACTTTTTGCAGGTCTACACTTCTGACTGATGTACTGTCAGGCCAGTCTCGATCTGCATCGGCACGGTAGTGTAGCCTGGTTTCAACAGTTTCAGCCTTATGTTTTTTCCACTCGACACACTGTGGACAGTTTTCCAGGCTTTCCTTCTGGTGCATTTCTTTTGTGTGCTGGTCCTGCAGCAAACAGCTTTCACACTCCTCCTCTCCAGGTTTGGCAAAACTAATGTTCTTTGACCTTACTGCTTTCCTATAGGTGTCATAGGCGCACTGGTGGCCTTTCTCCAAGTAGTCAGCTAACATCAGCTTGATGCTGATGTCCCTGGGGAGATACTGGCAGCAAGGTGCATGCTCCCTCCTATAGTGGCTGATTGTTGGATGAAAAGACTCAATATGAGCATACAAGGGTGCCAGGTCGAGCTTGTTTGCAGGCTCATGTCTCCCTCTCTGGTCAGCAGGTGGGGCTAGGGCTGACGTTAGTTCTTTGCCCATCACTGACAGCACTATGCTATCATTTGTTGGATGATAGCCTAGTGTAGAAAGGAAGAAGAGTTTGCAAACTTGCTGTGGGTTTGCACCTGCATCTTTCAGCCTATATATGAAAGACCCGCTTCGCCTACGTGGGTTTGCACAGAGCTTTGCAGTCGGGACCTGGCTGACACTATGAAATACAAATGATCTTTTTTCTTTGTATGTAAGGTCCCAGACATTTTGCCATATCTTCCTTCGGTGGTCCTCTGAAAATTTGGCAGAGCATTGCCGCCGACACTTAATTCCACATGGGGCCCTCAATGGTGGTCTTCTGGTGGGCTCTGGAAGAGGAGCAGGAGTTGTTGTTGCTGTGACCTCACAGCTTGGGACAAGCTCCTGGACAGACAAGGGTTGAGGGGTTGTTTTCCCTGGGGCTGAGGCTGGTGCAGGTGATGGAAGTTGCGGGTCTGGTGTATTGGAAGGCTCAGCAGTCACAAAAACGAGGTCAGACAGTGCATCCAGGGAAGGCCCTGGTGCCATCATGAAGAGTGGAAGGGAGTCTTCAAAGACTGCTAGGGTGGCATTTGGTGTGCTGGTGATGAAAATGTTATCTGCTTCATAGAACAGATCATCACTATCATCTAGACAGCTGTTCAAAACGGTCCACTCTAGTTTTGCAGGGGGCATGCATGATCTGTCCACTCCAGTTTTGCAGGGGACATGCTGCTGCATGTCTCCAGAAGTTGGCACAACAGAAACTGAAATGAATAAAAGAGCATTAATTAGAAACATGCAGCTAATTAATATCACATTCAGGAGGATCTCTATGAATCTGACCCCCTCCCCCCCCTATAATTAGAACGGCCAAGACAGTTTTCAAATGAATGTTATGTATTGTGTGTGTATGACACACACACACACACACACACACACACACACACACACACCTACCTCTGTGGGCAGTAACGAGTAACCTAACACGTTAATATTTCCAAACTAGTAAACAGATTAAAGTTGTCACTTTAATCTTTTGTCACTTCCCTCAATAAGAATATATGTTTTTGTTTTCTTCTTGCGTCTCGGGGAGTGATGTCACGTTTGCAACAAGTCACGCTTTCAGAACTATGACAACTAACATTTAACACCACGCAGCACAGAAACACACACAACAATGAAGGGCGAAGAGAGATGCACGTTTTCTATCTGGAAATAGTCATTATTTTGAGTTCCTGTCAGCTAAAGATGAGAAAATTATGGTTTGTTGTACACTCTGTGCTGGTGAAAGAGTTTAAAGGAGTCATCAGTAATCAGTAATCAGATTACTTTTTCAAGGTAACTGAGGCAACACTGTGTGGGGCTAAAGCCCCGGATGTTTTGCACTCCTAGCGACGCCCCTGGTTTGACCTATTTCCGCCATAAGCGGTCATATTGACCGCACATCATTTCGCAGGGTTTCATTGTTATATTTTTCGCGCGGTTTGCTGCTCTCTTTGTCTCTCTTGTCTTTAACTTTGTTAGTGGTCTCCAGCTGCGCTTCTTTGCGAATTTACTTGTGAGTTAATTATGATATACTTGTATTATATCGCCTGTTTGGCACCATGAGCAAAAAACAACGGGAGTTTCCCCCCCTCTGTGAAACAGCGAGCGGAGCTGTTTGGTGCTGAAGTGACGCGACTCTGACTGTGTAGCAGGGAATGCCGAGGAAGAATGTCTGCATCCTGAGCACCGTGCACACAGGTGTGGGCACCTTTAGTGGGGCGAGGCAAAGCCAAAGTCTGTGATGTACTATAACAACACCAAGTACGGCGAGGACCCGGACCAAATGGCGAGGGCGTACTCCTTCAGGGGCAGTACGGAAGATGGCCAGTGGCGATCCTCTATAACATCCTCGACCTGGCTGGGATCAATGCCTGCAAATTATTGAAGGAGTGCACCAGCAGCAGGAGAGCCCGGAGGAAAGTCCTGCAGCAGCTGGCAGAGGAGCAGAGGGAAGTTTAATATGTGCGATGATATAAATATTGATAAATGTAGCCTATAATTAAACTTGTTGAAAAGTACGTTTTGGTGTCATTTTGTTTTGTTTTTTAAAAATCAAGACACAATGAATGCATTTATGATTCATCACTCAATTGAGTGAAATTTAATTTCCGCTTGTTACTGGATAAGTTGTTGATTATGGCTTGAAAAGTGTTTGTGTCTAATGTTAGTTTGTGAAGTAGGTTAGCCTACTAGTTTGCATCGCTAGCTAAATGTTACCGCTAGCTATTACTGGATTTTAATTTATGCTGCCAAGATTATCTTTTTTTATGCACCCGTGTGTCATTCTTACCTTGATCTTGGCATTTACGTTTCAAAGCCATCTCCACCATCACCTTCCCTCGAGAGTATGCCATTCTTCAAACCTACTTCAAGCAAGAACTGCAAAACATGTACCGGTACTGCATACACTTGAAGTTAGTGTGTGTGTGTGTGTGTGTGTGTGTCGGAGGTGATTGCATAATACAAAGACACTGTAACTCCAGTGCGGCAAAACAGTAACTTCACTTTGATGGTCGGTCAGAACAAGGCAGCGCACCGTAACTTCATTCATGTGTTCAGGAGCAGCGTGAAACAAAGGCATAGAGCAGTATCTGATGTTACGGGCTTCTGCCACAGTTTCCCCTTGGCTTTTTGAAGTTACTGCAAAAACATCATCTTATTTCACCCCAAAAACAACCGATTGGAAACTTGATGTTTGTCTGCATGGTAAAACTTATGCTTATTGTCCTAAAAATAACAATAACTCATTTTAGGCCAAAATCGAAGTTACAACCTTTTGCCTTAGTACGGCAGAGCTGGCGTCAGGAGGCCGAGGAGTTCCCGAGATAATCACATAATCACTCGCGACTGCAGTTATAGGTCGTCTGTGTTATTAAAAACAACAACACGAAGTGTTCCCGACCGAAGGATTAGCAGAAGAGCTTGTGTTTGTCTCTTTTTTTAGATTTGTGTGCTGGTGTCAACAGGGAGTGTTTTATTTTGAGAAGTAACGTTAATGTAATGGATAACACTGTTCAAACAGCTGCAGAGTTTTAATACAGCCTCCAAAATGCTTCTTTTCAGTTTTTACATTTGCTTGACTTCATTTTATATACCTGCTCCGCTAAATTGGCTTTTGTGATGGAATATTTTCACACTGTGGCACAAAATACTTTTTTGCTTGATCATTTTCTTCAGTGTTTGACTCACACACACAAATGTTACCCAGCTCTTCCCAGTCACTCACCGTGTTGCCTGAAGCGATACTTCAATCCAAGTTCTGTTTTTTTTTAATTAAATCTGACTTTAATATGTTTCCCCAGCTCAGAGTCTGGAGACTGTACGTCCCTGACAGGATTGCCACAGGTGAAATTAGATCATCATCCTAATTTTACAGCTATTGCCTCTATCATGATTAGAGCTCTAACAACTCCCTTGGCAATCAGACCAAACAGTGATAGACAACACTGATAGACACATTCTTTACAGCAATGGACATTTCTTTTATACTAGAAAATATGAGTGGGAATATTGATATTCATAAATATTGATATATAGTTTGGGTTCTCTTGTGTTCTTAATTTAAGGATGGTTAATGACTGGAATATGAAATCCAGTTCAGTGCTTAGATAATCTTGTGAAGCATCAAGACAAGAGCTGTGAGGCTTTAAAAGATCTGCTTGCATTTAAAGCACTCAGGTTCAATTAATACATGTGTGTAATAAGGAAACATTCATGTAAACTTTCAGTAGCAACTTCTGTTCTTTGATATAATTCTTTGTAAGTGACAAATTCAGTTTTCTTTTCTAAAACTGCTGGCTACTTATTATTTTACATGAAGTAGTAACTTACTCCATATGTTTGCAGCACAGAATATGAACGCGGACCTGTTGGTGAAAGAAAGCTGTCTGTCATGCTTTGAAAAACTGGTTTTAATGTGCCAAGAGAGGATATATGCTTTCATAATGAAATAGATGTCTATGGCCAAATAAACAGTGTGGTAATGGATTCATTGTATTGAGCATATAGGGAGAATGTGCTTTCATGTAAAAAGCAACTGATTGAAAGGAAATGTGCTGCTGAGGGTCAGCGGTGATTTCTTTTTTGTATTTCTTTATGAAAACATGTAGAAAAAACATTAACAAAAAAATAGGATGTGTGCACATACTGTATCTAACACAGAAACAATGCACTCACACAAGGATGACAAACACACTGTTTAGTTACTCTGCAGTAGCCTTGTACACTATGTAACACTAGTGTGATAATGTACCTAATGTATGTCTCTTGGGTTGTAACTAGAGATGCACCGATCGATCGGCAACCGATCGCAATCGGCCGATAATGCCCCTATCGGTTTTGATCGGAGTTCTCAAAATAGATCACATCAGGCCGATCAGATGACGTTTAAGTATAAAGACAGTGCATTAACTGCATGCAGGGAGGGAATTTCATGGCCGCCGTTGCCCCGCACTTTGGCCTTGATATCCCGTGAAAAAAAACCTCATCGTACGGCCACAGTGGCCTCTGTGCCCCTGGCCCGGTCAGTGTAGCGAGCTTGCCTTGAATTACAGCCACCTGAGTGCACAGTAGTCACTCACAGTAACTTCAGTGAGTCCGTGGTTCACGCAGGTGGAGTCTCATCATCACGATGATCTCACGTGAAAGCCTCTCAGACAGCAGCAGCAACGACTCAAAACAGAAGAACGAAACTTACAGCACAGCGAGCGAGCGCAGCGTAACGATGATACGTAACTGACTTATGTGGTCCGATTTAGTCTGGTAAAGTTGGAAATATGTTCACAGATTCGAACTTCCCGGATCAATAACTCATAAGTGAAACCTTGTTAAAACACAAACGACGGCTCTTTTCTACCGTAGTAAGGTAGACAACGAGATACAACCGTATGTTAATCAAAACGAGCGTCTGGACATTAACTCTGGTCTGTATGGTCAGCCGGCTGTGAGACGAGGGCGCAGGGACCGTCTACAAAGTGCAACACCGAAAAGAGAAACTACAAAAAATATTCAATAACTTCACTATTATTCAGAGTGTAGTGTCACCAAAATCACTCCACACATCAGTGGTCTCCTGCTGGTTATTCTACAATTTTTTGTTTGGAAAAAATGTGCTTTGCCATAATTTTGGGGAATTTCTATTGGGAGAAATATTCAATTTTTATTTTTATTTATTTAGTTTATTTAACAGGGACAATGCACGGCTCTCAGCCGTACCAGAATTAGCTCCTCGCTAAATTTCATCTGTAGTCCCTGGGCAAGAACAAATAACGTAAATCTAACACAGACAAGCACATAAAAAAAAAAAAAAAAAAAAAAAAAAACTCATCACACAAACAGCCTTTCAAACAACAACAATAACATGGTTTCACACTCTTAAAACACTAATATTCAGTGAGGTGTCACAAAACCCACCTCACCCTAACCCTACTTAACAAAAACTACTTTCTAATGTAACTTTAACTTGATTTTGGTATAAAAAAATGTTTTAATACACAATCCATGTCTTATTATAAATTAGGATGTTATGGTATCAGTCTGAAAGGTAAATCAACACATTTTACTCAGTGGCCTTTGTGCCCTGTCATGTGGCCTTGGTGCCCCTGAAATAAAAACTGAAGGCCAAATGGACTTGCCCCTAAAATGACAAAATTCCCACCCTGACTCATGCATTCCCACTAGTAAGCTACAGTTACTCTATGTAAGCTGAGTCCAAGTTGTCTCTAAGAGAGTCTCTAGAGTGTAAAATATTGCACATTGCCTCAGCCTGCAATAAAACGGTGGTCAATTCATGATACTTTCTCATCTCCTAATTTTTATACTTAATGATACAGTGTCAATGTTGTGTAAGAAGAATCATGGAACAGAGTGAAGAGAAAATCGGATAAAATGTATATAAGCTGCTTAATATGCATCAGAATCCCTCAAAATAATTAAAAATGAATTTAAAAAAACAGTTCAACAACAGAGTTTGACCAACAAAAATTATCACCTTCTTGGTGCAAGTGTGATGTAAGAAATGAAGAACAAAATAAACTATCTTTATTCTGAGCAAAAAAACATTACAGTCAGAATTACAGCATCATACCTGAACAACTGAATGGGTCGACAGCCAGTGACTTATGTTATCATTCCCGAAAAAACACGACTGTTGCAGCATGCCAAGGTCAGGTGTCGCAGGCCTTCATCATATGTCTGCAGTCTGGTCTGGTTGAGGAAAACATTGTGGCTTGGGCTAAAATGACTTTGATTAAATATGTTAATTCAGTTACGAATGTCCCGACTTTAAGCACTTCCTTTTCAAAACCAGGCGCCTTCATTACCCACAATGCAACTTAGCCACTGGTTGACTTATAGTTCTTTATACACTTATATTTACAGTAACTTTGTGCATATGAAATAGTCAAAAACGAGTGCTAAGGTGGAAAAACAGTGTATTCAAAGAGCAAAACAAACTGCATAAACTTGCATAATTTTAGGTTTACTGCTTTCAAAGGTGATATAAACTATATTTTCAAATTGCTTGATTTGAAATCTCACTGGCTACATCACTCAGAGGCGGGTGTGCAAGTGGCCCAGGAGACATGAGAAAGACAAGAGAGTGGGTCACTTCGCTCTAGGGCAGACCTAGAAGCATTTTTTTTTTTTTTTTTTTTTTTACAAATAAAAGGCACTAAAAAGCCTCCCCAACCTCAACATACAGTATATATTAATGCAGCAGTAACATTAATCTAGAAACATCAGATGTGATAGGAAAACACTGACGAGGGACATTTTACTGCTGATAGGCACTCTTACATTTCATACTGTAAACCTTACTAATAAAACTTGCTCATTTTTTCTGAAGCTACATGGCTGAGTAGCAGAACTCTGCGTCCAGGTTCTCCCTCCTCAGCTTCTTCCTCTTTGCAGACTTTCTAAACACACACGCAGGCTGAGTAATTACCATCTCAGTCACCCGGTTGTGTTTTATCAGCTAACCTTAACAGTGACACCAGGTAACAGTATGAGCTTTAAATCTGCTGTAATTATCAAACTCTGGATTGCCATTAGTCACAGAGAGATTTGCTCTAAAATAAGACATCCACTGTGACAAGAAGGGGTTTTATGCTATTTTAGGATGACTGACAGCATTAAATTAAACTAATAACACGATGATGTAACAGGAAGTACAATGGGGAAGGCTGAGAGATGTTCAGATGAATTATGTCCTACCGAATGTACACCACTCTCTCATCCTCTGGGCCCTAATCAATATGATCACTGATAGGTCAGCATATTGATTAGGCCTGAGGAGATTTTCCCCAGTATTGTGATGGCCTTCAGGGCTCAGCGAATACACTGACATTACCGCATTGATCTGTCTGCTTACATGAACCATGGAGCTTTACATCCATCACTGGAAGGAAAAAAAACAAAGAATGGACAAACAGTTTATTCAATTAAATATATAGGATGAGATTTCTATGTTTGATCCGGGAACATAATCGCCATGCTGATCATTCAAAGACAATGAAAACACAATGATTTTCTGTCACAAATGAAAACACCATTCTGCCAATATATCTAGCTTTATCCTGCAAACTGGACCTTTAAAGTCCAAAACTTAGTGGGTTGATTGGTAAAAAATGCTCATGTGATTGATTATATTTTAGCTGTTTTTCTTGTTTTGAATCATTCCCTGTATGTCCTACCAGGAACCATGTAAACTCACTGAACCACAAAGCCATCTGGCTCCTTCTGATCTATATCAGAATGGACCAATCTGATGCCATTTAGACAGATGTACAATGCTCCAAATCAGACGAGGAACCCAAACAACATGTCAGGGTCGTTTCACAGGGAAACACAGCGAGCAGCAGGGGCCTCAGGGATACAGATGCCAGCTTGCGACTGGAAGGTCATGACTTGAATTCCCAGATCCACTGGGGGAAAAATAAAATCTGGACCATGACAGTGGATGAGGGAAGTCGCCCCCCCTCCTTTGTAGAAACACGAATAATGAGCTGAGCTGATCTCTGGACAGCAGGACAGAGCTTTAGGTTGTCAGCGTTTTACCCGTTACACACTAAAACAAATCACCATCACTGGGTATTAGGGCAGCTCTTTGGGGAATATATATGTGGTAAAAAAGAAAGAGGACTGGTGGCTCACTGGAAGGCATTGTAGGCAAATATTGTGTCTGGTGCTCTTGGCAAATGGGAGAAAAAGTTGACCACAAAAACAATCGAAAATAATGAGGAAGGAAATATTAGAAGGCCTTTATTCCAGTGGCCAAGTCATTGACAGGTTAATCATTGAAAAACACATATATTTAAACCATTAGGTCTTATTAGGGCTCCAGACATAAATAAAGGCTTTATATATTTTAATATGTCCTTCCTCATTTGTGTCTCGTTTTTGATATTTTCTTTTTTGTTTAAAGATCCTCAATTGCTTTTGCAATAAATAATTTAATTTATTATTAGAATAGAGTTAATATATTAAATAATATGTTTAATATTGAATAATATTGAAGAAAAGCAGTATTTATAAGACACATTAACTTTTTGATAGTTACATTAAACAAGCAATATGAAAGATATGGACTATGAACTAACATTAACAACAGTGTGAAGACACAACAGTGTTGATGTTATGCCAAATATGTCTATGTGCTGTTTCCCAGAGATATTTACTGTAGTTAATATGCTAATACCACTTTGTAAAGCGAGAGGTGAGTCTGACACCCCCACAACTTCAGCGGGAGAACACTTAATACACCAGCAGCAAGTTCACTCCGATCCACAAGCTCTCTTAGCTTTTATTGTAATAAATTAGCAAGATAAACCCTTTAAAAAAATGTCAAAAAAGTAAATATTTGTATACCTGTTTCCTTACTAAACTGTCCTGCTGTAAACACAGACGTTAAATAAATCTTTATCCTTTTGGACCTACGGCAAGTACAATTTAGAAAATCTAATATGTGTTACATTATGGAGACTGTCTGTGTTGGAAGAGCAGATCTGAAGGAAGCAGCAACACAGATTAAAATAAATGTTCAGTACCGAAAACGTAAAGATAAACAAAGTAAAAAAAAGAGGGAATTTATCAGAGTGAACTGATCACAACACATACAGTATAATGTTGTCAGCTTTCAGGTGCAGGAAGAAGGCAGGCATGTCTTGATTTAATTAACTGAAAACAGCTTCCATGAACTCAAAGCTCAAAGCAGGAGACGAGGTAGAGATCTCACAGATGAGGCGACGAAAGAAACCGATAGGCGTAAAAACAAAAACAAAACAGACAAGAAACTGAGCAAAGGCAAATAAGGAAGAGGTTGGTGTATTTCAGGCAGCACACCAGAGGATTTCCAGGTCAATGCATTTATGAGGTGTAGTGAGTGTGATGAGAGGTGAGGGTGAAGTAATGAAGCCGTCTCCCTGCTGCTTTCGAAACGTATACCTCCAGATCGATGCCAGTGCTTCTGAGACGTTTTATGCCTGAGGGCAAATGATCTTCATAAAAACAACGTACACTGGAAAACAGAAAAAGCGCTCAGCCAGATGCAGTGATGTGTCCGTGCTCCTGAGATGCTGCGGAGATTACGCGTCTTACCTGCAGGTTTCAGCGTTGGTGTGTTTTTGTCTTCTGCACCGACCTGTCAAAAACACAAACGTCTAAGCCTCAGCGGAGCAGATAAAATAGTTGTCTTTTTGTAAAAAAACAACTCTTATAAAGTCTAAACTGCCTGCCTAGAGATCCAGTGAGAGTTCTACAGTACATAATATACATAACTGATCGCTCCACAACCACATCAGCATGTAGATTAAGTAAAAAGGGTGATTTTGTTTCTACTTGGAAAACCACCATGTAGAGATAGAGACATTTTAAATATTTTGAGAATATTTAGTATTTTATATTGTAGTTAACGATTTGGAAGAAGCAGCCACAAAACAGCAAACACCAGCCAGGTTTTCTGCAAAAGAGAAGATCACATTCAATGATAACTGTTGTCCAGCGCCAAAGTTTAAAAATGGACGTGGACTCCAGATGGAAGGTCATGGGATCACAGAGTTGTTGTAATTCATTCTGCAGGGGGCATGCATGTGTCAAAATCAATGCCAATCCATCGAACAAAACTACACATTTCAACCTCGTGGTGCCTTGAGGAAGAGTAAGAATATCACCACAGTAAGTAGAATTCATCTTCTCAATGCCTGTGTAAAATTTCGTGGCATTTCCATGATGTCCCGTGTTTCCGTGATTACCCTGAAGCTGGCCTTTCAAAATATTAATGGATCCATAGAGGGATGGAGTTATAGAGCCACAGAGTCTACTATGAGGTCAGGGTGGACGGGACTTTGACACTGAAGAGCAGCGTTTCCTATCTACAAACATTGATTTCTTATATACAGGACCAGAATTGTTATTTCAAACATATTGTCCTGCCAGTGGAGTGTGTCAGTCAAGCAGTTGGTTTTCTTTGAGCATTGGGGTTCTGCACGTACACAAAATACCTCCGTTCAGCTTTGAAATGGATGCCATCAGGCAGCGGTGCATGTTCTGGGGCCACTCTTGATCCAACGCGTGCTGGTGTTGCATAACATCAACATATTGACGGGAACACTGTGTTTTTGTCGCTCAGAGTTAAGCTGGAACACTCCAATGTAACCTGTCAGTGAAAATCCAACGTGTCCAGATAACATATCTGCTCTGCACATCTGTTTCAGCCCAATAAAATCAGGAGAGCGTGCTGTTAAACACTCAGTTGAACGTATTTTTCTGCAGACCGGTGAGTCACAGAGCCGCTGCTGAGGTGGCTCTGAGGTTTATGGCGTGATTCAGGTGGAGGGGAAGCCAGACCGAAAAATCTCGAGGTAATTGAGTTTAGACTCATCCGAGCATCATGAGATGTTCTGGTGACGGTGACAGAGGAGGACGTAGACAGACAACTGGCATTTTGATTGAGTTTGTGGACTTTATGTACTTGTCCTTAGCTGTATTGGTACAATCGTGGTGTGAGGCCTTTTTTAATGTGTGTATTCGGACCGGTTGCAAACCTTGCGCAATTGTTTTGTTCGTATTTTCTCTCTGCTGGCGCTCCACTGTTTGCACATAACTGTCAGTTTGCTGGCACGAGACAAACACGTCATGTGTGTCCGGTAAATCAGAGTAATTCTACTGTCGGACTCACTTAACACACATCGGTCAGTAGGTTGTGTTGTCATCCGTGAGAGGAGAGAAGGCGTCGCCAGCAGGGTGACAGCTCACTTGTTGGTTTCTCCAGCAGAGTAGTTTGAAGGTAAGAGCAGTGAAAAGATCTGAGCTGGATTATAACCACCAAGAACATGTTTTATTTTCTATTATATTGTCATGGCTCATGTAGTATGTACTGTACGTGCAGTCCTGATTCAATATAGATCCACATGATTAATATCTGAAGCTTTCCGGCAAGCCGAGGAAAACTTCCATATTCATTTATGCCCTGCCTCACAATTAACATCTAGGACTAACATTCAAAATAGACTGTGTCTGTGGACTGGATTTCCGAACTGTTGGCGACACCACTTTCAGATCAGGCCTCTGTTATATCTTGGCATAAGTTGAGGACCCAAATGCAGACAACACACGGGAGGTAGGACTGGGGAACAAAAGGCGAGCTTTATTTAACAGAAGCTGAATTATACAAAAAACAAGGATCAACAAAAGAGCTTAAGCAAAGTACAAATCAATGAAAACTCAAGGAACATTAACCTGAAGCACACCAACGGGGAGACACAGCGGGAGAACACAGGGCGGCATCACAGGGGAAAACAGAACCAACTGACAAAGACATGAGGGAAAACACAGACTATACACACACACACACACACACACACACACACACACACACTAACGAGGGGATCAGGTACAGGTGGAGTGAGGAGGGAAAAGCACAGGTGAGGGTAAGGAACAGAAAAATACTGGAAGGAGGAACGGAAAAGCACGACACAAGGGCACAATTTCAAAATAAAACAGTAAACAAGAGAACATAAAAAAACCATAACAGTCTCAGGCCTACATCTCTCATCTGGGGCTAGCCTGAAGAGACGCATCGAGACGGCCAAGCACAGCCACGAGCTAAGGCAGCGGCGCACTGTCAAGAGAGGCAAACCAGACAAATGTTTGAGGAAAAGTGAACCTCCAGATGGCCATGCAGATTACAGTGACAACTATAAGCCCCCCTAAACCTCTGATAAAGCACTTTGCAGTGCACCCAGGGTTCGTACACATTTTTCAAGGTCAAATTCAAGCACTTTTCAAGCACTTTTAAGGGTAATTTACAAAATTTTCCAGCACCTTATCGCTGGGGTAAAATACATATCTACAGGAATATATATAGGCTACTCGTGATTTTTTTTTTCACTTTTTATCACAATTATGTACATTGCATTATGCTGTAAACATCTAAAATGATGTTTCATGATAGCAAGAACACAAAGTTTTATCCAAAAAAAGGGAAGCCACTTGGCGTTCTTCAGGTACACTTGCCCCGGGACAAAGAAAGACCTGAGAGCACCTTGTACTTTTTTTTTTTGACATAAACTTTTATAAGCTTTTCGCTTATTCATAAAAGTTTATTAATATTGAACGTGTCATCAGTCCCAATTGCATCAAATTCACCTTCTCGTCAGCCATCCTTCTCTATTGTTACCAGGCTGCATGTGTGATGATACACACAGACTGATTTTATTTCTCCTTGTAATAAGAAAACTATCCAGTCTGATCCCAATGTTGCCAAGACACAGAGTTATAATTTCAAGCACTTTCAAGCACTTAAACTAAAATCCAAGCACTTTTCAGACCCTGAAAACACAACATTGAAATTCAGGCACTTTCAAGGATTTCAAGCACCCGTACGAACCCTGTGCACCACCACTGCCTATCCATGTCAGCAGGGACAGAGGTTAAGGTCTGCCAGTTTAAGTTTCTGGGTGTCATATCTAAGACCTCCTGAGGATCCTGAACACTTTGACCCTGATCGGGAGGGTTATAATTTTCTTCTACCACTTTACCATTTAGAGGATCCTCCCCAAACTGCATCACAGCACGGTGCAGCAGCTGCTCTGTCTCTGACTGGAAAGCACTGCAGTGTGCGGTAAGTAATTTCTGAGCATGATTTATTTCCCAAATGCTGCAGGAGAATGGAATGGAGCCTGCTGGTTTATACTATTGGCACCACTGGGCAAAAAAAACAGCAGTGTTATCCTTTTTTCAACCCATTATGTATCCCAGTTTGGCCTGTGCAGTGCTAGAGGTGGCTGAAACCTGTCCTAAATGGACAACATTTACTTTATGTAGCACTTATCTGGTCGTACTGAACACTCAAAGCACTTTACAACACCAAGGTGCCACCTGCTCATCAGCAGCGACATATATTCAGAAACACACTGCTGGACGGCTGCTGTAGCCTAATTGCTGAGCTACAGCCGCCAGTACATCATTTAGACACACAAGTTAACCTGCATGTCACTGGATAGTGGGAAGGTACCACAGCATCTGGAAGAAACCCACAGCAAAGCTTTTTATGCATTCTGTTATTTTATATTGTAGATGATATACGCAAATACCTGACTCAACGCAGGCTACTCTATTTGCAGTAAGATTTACTTTGCCACTTGCCTTTAAAAATAATGAATACATGTTCTTTTACTTGTATTTATGCCCTAAGCCAAACCATATAAATGACTGATGGCTAATGCTATACAACAATACCTCAAGTCAAAAGGCCTGAGAGGATTTTCAACAATTCCAATAGAATCCTTAAGGATTCGCATACATTGCTAAAAATGCTCTTCTAAAATGTTCTTTTAGGATTTCTTCAGCCTTATTGGAAATCTGTTTATATATTCTACTGGCTCCAATAAATGATTCCAATATTTAGTTCTTGTAGGTCTTTCACAGTCCTGTTGCTTTTATGTCACTTGATACTTGATTCATTTCACAAGATTTAATAATAGGACTCTTCTTTCTTCTTTTGTCTAAATCTTACTTGACTAGATATTCAGAGTAAATTGTCGTTTGGCCTATTGACAGATACATAGAATGGATCAGAATGGCTTTTATTAAACAACATTTTATGTTAGCTCCATCAAGAGATTATGTCCTCCCATAACACACATCTGTTTACTATCTAAAGTGTACGTAGACATACCTGCTATGAATAAAAGTGTCTGGAAAAAGAAATAAACGTTTTCACTTGAAGCAGCAGGTAACAATAATAAGTTTAGTTAAACGTTGTTTCCATTAAACTTCAGTTTCCTGCTATATCACATAAAACTATATGGACCGCTGCACCCGTCATCTTATGTTTCGGCTTCTGCCGCCATCTTGTGGATAATAAGAAGACTCCAAGACTCCAGTGCTCACTGATTGGCTCAATTTGCGATGTGCTTGTCACTGATTGGCTGTTAAAAATGTCCGCCGTCGACAAAGATCTTCCGTGCGGAAACGCACATTACTAAACTTTACCTGAGTAGCTTGACAGTTAAATTCTCTAAAGCTAATTCGATTTTTTGTACCGCTAAAAACACGCTTATATAGAAGCAACATTTTAAAAATACAGAACTGACAATACGTTACCCCAGTTTAGAAGGCGTCTTAGTGAACGCAGGCGTCTTAGTAAACGCACTTTCCGGAAGACAATAGTGAAGGGACAAGCTCGATTTATGGAGTTTCGAAGAGGAAATCTGTTATGAGAGTTTCTCTTCGGGGTTGTTTGAACAAAATGGGGAACTTTAGAGCTTTTCTGAACATAACACTGGTCTTCCTAGTATTTGAGTTGTGTCTGGTGTGCTGTGATATAACGGACGGAAACACAGAACATCTGAAGAGAGAGCACTCGTTGACGAAACCATACCAAGGTAAAATGGCTCAGTTAGCTCGTTAGCTAACCTGGTGTTCTGTCCACTCCTTCATCTTAAGTTGCGTTTTAGAAGTTATTGAGAGACATGTTCAGTTTTTTTGGTTAATTATTGTTACTGCCGTCCGTATTATGTTCAACATTTACGAATTGATTTATAATTGGCTGTTACCTGCGGCCCAACGCACATTTAATATAACCAGGCAGGGCTGTGGAACATTTAAAGTTAGTCGAGTTGCTATCTAAGCTAGCTAGGAGCACATAATGCTAGCTTATTCAGAAGCCGAGAAACTTATATAAACGTATATATGTGAATACCTTCTTTACATCTCCTGCACGTAACGTTGAAAATCAAAGGCGGATATGTTCATTTTAAGCTATACTGTATTCCTTTTTGTATTTAAGACCATGCAAGTGATTTTGCATGTGTGTTATTTCACTACGAATTACACATGCCTAAGCCATAGCAACATCCAAGCACATATCGTCATCAAACATACAAATGAATGTTCATGTGAAGTTTGAGAGGTGCTGGCTACTGATATTATCCTTGTATTGCTAAATCAAAGGACCGTGCCTTTTACATATTTTTTTTCCTTCGTCACGGAGAAAAACACCCTTCTGGCTGATCTTTGGTGGAAGATAGTTCTAACAAACCCTCTGCAACTTCAAAGAGCAACTGCTGAGATATGGCTTGAATTTTGCATAAAAATGATCTAACTTTTTCAGCAGAATATGGAAGAAAAAAATGTTTTGAAGTTATGTCAAAAGCATATACATAGTGTGTTGTCTAGTCTAGTTGGCATGCTAACCAGCTTTCCTCGCCCGTCCTGTCTAGTATTTACTCTTTGTACCTGAAGAGGCGAGTTTCTGCTGGAAGATGAATGCCAGTGGCTAATGTCAGTTTGCCAAGAGTGGAAATACTCCCAGTAATACTCCCTACTTCCAGGAAAATACAACCATAACCTGTTTAACAGTGCCTGGAGCTATTACAGTCAAATAGACTGTCATTCTTTAACTCAGTACTTGTTCAGCAATTGTCTTGTTTTGTATGTTTTATAAGGTGTAGGAGGCCACCTGAAAGCAGAAACTTGTTTTAACAGTATTTTTGATCTGATTAAGTTGAGATAAGAAAATAACATCACATACTGTAATAAAGCACAGTTTCAGCTTATCTGGTCACAAAAAGAGTGAGATTGACCAAACGCAACTTGTGATAGATTTACCAGATGGAATCTCTGAGAAACAAGATTTCTCCCCTCTCAGTCATATATGCTCTGGCCCGACTTATGTCTCGTCTTTCATCTGTTTGTCTTGCAGGTGTTGGCGCTCAGTGGGACTTCTCTGGAAGCACATTGGTGACAAGCTCGTATGTCCGTCTCACTCCAGATGAGAGAAGCAAGCAGGGATCCATCTGGAATATTGTGGTAAGGAAAGACTTTGAACATAGTTCCCTTCTCCATTCTGACACAGACTTATTGTCATTTCTACCAGATTCTCTACTATTGTCACCTTAACAATATGTAAATGTTGACTAAAACAATCCATCAATTATAGAAATGAATTTTAAAAAATCAGTGTTCTTTCCTTTGACTAATAGTTGCAGCCCTACTAAGATGCAACACACTTACTCTGCGTTTTATTATGATGTCTGTTTCTGGTCTGCAGCCGTGTTACCTGAAGGACTGGGAGATGCATGTGCAGTTTAAAGTTCATGGATCAGGAAAAAAGAATCTCCATGGTGACGGCATTGCCATCTGGTACACAAAGGAGAGACTGCATCCAGGTAATGTTGGCTGTTCCAGCCTCATGGTTCTTAGTACTTTAATGGAAGAAGACGCACCTGGCTTGACCTCACTTCATGCTGCAGTGGTCCTTCTTGCATCAAGGTGTTGAAGTTTCTTTCTTTGTAACGTTTTACTTCTCATTTCCTGTTTTCAGCATCAAAACAGACATTTGGAAATATTGTACTCTGACAATTGCAAACATCACATTATGTAATAATGAATGTGCCACCATGTACAGTATATGTATAAATTGCTGCATCTCAGACAGAGAAATATGAATCCAAAGAAGTGTGTTTGTCCCAGTCATGCTGATGTTCCCTTCACTGAAATGCTTTGAAAACTAACAGGCTGAGTTTTAATGAAAACTCATTATGTTCACTCCATCAGAAAAGCTTTCTATCTTCATCTCCATATGTTTATGTTCACCCTGTCAGCTTCTTGTCCTCAGTGCTGGCCACAGTGAAGTCTTCAGTTGTCTGCTCATGTCTCACCTCATCTCTGCCTCCATCCTAGGCCCTGTGTTTGGAAACCAAGATCAGTATCTTGGCCTGGCTATTTTTTTGGATACCTTCCGCAATGACCTCCATGGAATGGATGTAAGTGTTTAGTGTGTACGGCTCGAGGTGATTGACCTGCTTGTTTCTTTGCAGGGCCTGTGTTTTCCAACAATGCTCACTTCTACGGGCTGGCCGTGTTTATAGATACTTACTCTAACGATGATGCAACGGATGTGAGTGGTGGTTCAGCTTTTACCCGTCAGCATGATGTCTCAATCCTTTTTTTCTTTTTCTTTACTTTAAATTGGCATGTTGTCACAAGGCTTTTAGCATGTTAACATTGAATACTTCACAGAATTTGTTTTGCCATATGTTCATGTTTTTTGTGGAGCAAAAAGAAATTTGTTGAGGATGACAGCTCTCTGGCAGTAACCTAGCTGTTTAAAAATTGTAAAATGTCTTAAAAGGAGGTTGTTAATGCTACTTTCACATTGTAGATGATAGTCATACATTGTCAGTATTTATATATCACCTATCCCTGATATTTAGTTTAAAAAATAAAAAGACAGGAAATAGAAGAACAAAGACCCCTCCTCAAGTGTGCCCCATGGAATCTTATTTTTGAAGGGGGGGAAAAAAAGAAAATTGTACAGCAGTCAATGGTGAGAAACAAATACATTTCTGATTCCATTTGAATCGTGTCATGAATTACACACATGATGTTTTAAAGTAAAAAGATAATGTCAAGAAAATCTCGCTCTGTTTACGCCAAATATACATTGCCATCTCCTTTACACATAAAAAAAATATTTAAAAGGTGGAAATCACAACAAGTCTGAACACTCTTGTGGTTGACAGGTGCAGTTATGGGAAAGGAGCTTTAGTCAGTTTTGTGAGCTAGATAATGTATGGGAGCAGCTCTACAAGGTTAAAGTGAGAGTCAAACAAGATGATGTAACTGACGAGCCACTGGGCGCGTAGTCTTCCTAACTGAGTATCTACAGCCTTACACCTCATTAGTTTAATGACAAACTTCACTTCTTAAACACTTTTTGAATTGACAAACATCGTGTGTGATGAACGTTTACTACCATACATTCATTTTTTAAACTGAGGAAAAAGTGTCTTCACTTCGCCTCTCTATGCAATATGGGACCTTTTCAATGTGCAAATCAAAGTTACATTAGTAAGATTTAATACTGACAAAAACTGTAGTTTGTTTCAGTTACTTATTTCAAATAAATACATTGCTGTGACCAAAATATCAGTTATGTGGCTCTGAAGGTGTACTCTGAATAAATATATCATTGTCATTCAAAACAGCCAGTATGACAACCACTTTTGAATTGATCCTAGAAATACTTGCCGTGTGAAGGTAGTTTTTGTAGTAATAAAAACACTGGCTGATATGTATCCTGATGGCTTCTTATATTTTATTTTCAGTATAAATGTGTCCATCATCTTTATTTAAAAATATGTAAAATACCTGTTTCTATTCGTTGATTCTGTCCTTCCTGTCTCCAGCGTTCCTTCCCATACATTTCGGCCATGGTGAACAACGGCTCAGTGAGTTACGACCACGGCAAAGATGGCCGATCGTCTGAGCTGGGAGGCTGTTCGGCTGAGATCAGGAACAGAGAGCACGACACGTACCTCGCCATCCGCTACTCCAAAGGAAGACTCACTGTATGTAGAAGAACTCCTTTTTATTCTCTCAGGGATGCTTATTGCTTCTTTTAATTCAGTTTAATCCAAAACTGACTCAATATATCTGAATTCAACATGTAATAAAAACTATACATAACTGAGTATGATATAATATAACATAGCAATTACAAAACCATGACTTGTGTACTTGCAACTTTCAAAATTACTCAGGTTGTCTCTTTTCCCTATAAATAAAAAAAAAAAAGCTTACGTACCACAGCATATTTCATTGTTATGTTCTTATTTTAAAGTAGTTCCTTAACTTTGTGATAAACTAAGTAACACTTGTCGCACTGCTGTATTGTATCACTCACATTCAGTGTATATGCTACAGATCATGGTCGATGTGGATGACAGGAATGAGTGGAAGGAGTGCATCGACATCGGAGGTGTTCGTCTTCCTACAGGATATTTCTTCGGTGCCTCGGCAGCTACAGGAGATCTGTCTGGTAGGTCAAAGCTTGAAAGCTTCAAACACACAACTAAAATAAAAAGTCATAACATCTTCTATATGTTATCTCCTTTTTGTTTTGTTTCTTTATTCCCAAATGTATTCCTGTCATAGCTTTATATAATATTTTAAAGTCTTATAGTCCAGGTTAATTTATTAAAAGTGTACAATATTATTTTCCAGATAACCACGACATCATCTCTATGAAGCTCTACCAGCTGATGGTAGAACACACCCCTGAGGAGGAGAACCTGGACTGGACAAAGATCGAGCCCAGCGTCAGCCTCCTCAAGTCCCCCAAAGGTAGCCTGAAGTTACAGGAACCTTTTAGTATCACGTTTCTTTTATTCTTGAATGTAGGAAGATGTGATGTTTAGTGCAAAGCAAGTCTCATACGAAATCAAATATTGACTAGAACAACTGCATTGATTGAAATGATTTTGCTTGTGAGCACGTTGCCTTTTATAAAAAATTAAGAACCAACAAATTTAGAACATAAATATATGCACTGTCCTCTTCCCTCACAGACAACATTGACGATCCAACTGGAAACTTCCGAGGCACGCCCCTCACTGGCTGGAAGGTCTTTCTGCTTCTGCTGTGCGCTCTGCTAGGAATCGTAGTGTGTGCTGTGGTGGGAGCTGTAGTTTTCCAGAAGAGACAGGAGAGGAACAAGAGGTTTTACTGAGGAGTGAGGAGAGAGAAGAACCTTATCAGAGAGGTGATTGCTGTGGAATGAACTATTTCCAGATGACCGATTCAGCACATCCAATGTGAATTTTTTTTCTAAAGATTGTACAAATGTTTATATCCTTGAAGCACTGCGTTTAGATTGAATTACGGTAACTTGTGATGTTGGTAAGAAGGTGCAGACCCATTGACAACTATTATGAGTGACCTGATCAATGCTGTTTGTGTTCTCCATGTCTCTACGTGATGCAGGGTTAGAATAGACTTACTGTCATTAGCAAGGACCGTCCTTTCTTCAAACATTGTGTTAATACCTGGTCATTGGTCAAACGGGTGTCTTTAGCTCTTTTCAGCTTTGCCGCCAAATGGTAATATAGATTTTAAATTTTTCTTGGAGGGTTTTATCTGATTATTTATTGGAAGAAGAAAGTTGCTCCACACACACACAACATCATGAAGCAATGGAGGCTGCCACAGAATTAGAATCATGAGTATTTTCCTCTGTTTTAAAGGAAAAGTTCACCCCAAAATTTAAATTGAGTCCTTATCTACTCACTCAATGCTGATACAAAGTCAGGTGAAGTATCATAGTCTACAAAACATTTCTGGAGCTTCACCGCAAAACTCCATTGCGGCTTTCTCCTGAACAACTGAAGTAGCTGGGGACTTGTTTTAAAAAGGAATAAAAAAATACAGGAAAAAACATGAAATGGCTCCATACCTGGTGTAATCTAAATCTCCTGAATCCCTGATATCCCGAATTGATTTGAAGAGACGTTTTACACCCTTGACACACAGTCGAGCTCATGAACCTAGACAGGGTACGTGATGGCTCTTTGAGTTTAGCAGCTACAATGATAAAAAGGGGTGTAAAGATTTTCTGTAACTTGATTAAGTGCTTAATCTCGGGTCTAACTTCTTTTATATTCAAGATAAAATGGTTAAAGAAGCTAATCCGCATTCATCTGAAAATGTTTTGATTACATATTCTTCACACAAACAGTAACATTTTGCAATACGTAAATATACCATCTAAAGTCTGGTACATAAGAATGCTGTCTGGTGAAGCTCTTCATGGCAGAATTTCTCCATAGTTTCATACAACAGGATAAGGCCACTTAAGAGAGATCAGTGCAGAGATCAAGTGGATGGATCTTGAAAACTGAACAACCTCAATCCTTTAGACAGAATTATTTTTGCTTTTTTTTTTTCTCTCTTGTCCTTGCTGGTTCTTTTGCGCTGCATGTTGAGGTTAAATTCAGAATATGCCTTTGTTCATTTTCTCCTATTTTGTTTTTGGTTAATAATGCTTGCTTGGGGTACAAACTTGATGATTAAATTAAATTCTTCAGTATGATGAATATTATAAATCCTAACTGCTACATAAAACAAGTATGTTAACTAAATGCAGTGCTAATGATGAAGCTCTTTCAAACCAACACAAAAGGATTAGTTAAACCTTGAAGTCCATGAATGGATTCTTTGAAGGCACATTTACACTGGCAATCCTGTCTTTCATTTCTTTCCATATCATATTTCTTTGTCGTTTGTTTTATTCACATCCCCTTTCGATAATGCTTCTGTTATTACATAAACATTTAACAAAATGCTAAAAGTATAATTAAGGATTTAATGACACACCCTGTTTTTTTTTACTTTATCAGCCTGACTCTTCTTTTTTTTCTGTGTTCCTTAAAGTGTTCTTTCTTTTCTTTTTTTTTTGCCACATGAATCAGTTTTGTTCGTGAGACTTGAAACAGCTTCTCTCGTCAGTTAATGTATTAAAATGAAAAAGAAACCTCTTAACTGTGAGTTGTTGTGTATTGACATGTTTCAGCCGCCATTTAATGAAGTTGGCTTCCCAGCAAATACCCCCCAGGTATTCACACAGCACATGTTAGTCCTTTTATTGCAAGATAAGCATTTAAAGACTTATTATAAACAGTGGAATTATGTGAAAATGATTGGACTGCAGGTTTTGCACTGCTGACTCCTCCACTCTAACATAATCCTCACATCTTGAATAATGTGTTTTCTTTAGACATGAAAAAAAATAATAATCAAAAAGCAGACCTATAACAGACAAAAGGATCCCATCCTCCTAGACAGACTTTAAATGACTTGATAGTGACATGAATAAAAGTTGTGTCAAAAGTAAAAGTGAGGATGCTGGTGCTACATTATATATTAATAGATTGTTACTGATCATGTAAACAGCATTTTAATATGGTGTTAAGGTGTTGTAATCATTAACAATATTTTTTTATGTAAGATCATCCTGGTAGCCACCTGTCAGATAAATGTCTTGGTGATGAAGAACAAATACACAGTATTTTCCTCTCCAATACATCGATTAATCTCAACCAATCTTTATTTGTATGGCGCCAATTCACAACAGTCTCATGACAATTTCCAGATTGATCCGGTCTAGACCGTATCAACACATTTAATATGCTAGTCAATACCACACTCGCTGATTTTAAAGTATTTACATAAGGCAGTTGCTAACAAATTGGGAAATGTACTATGACCTTGTTGGGGACATTAAACGTCATTATGCCATACAAAGACTCATCTACTCACTAGACCATCTTAACAGGTTGACTTTAGTTGAGAACTATTAGTCTAACCTTAGAACTTGAGGATTGATCAATATAAAGTGTGCATGGTGTAGAGGAAGATTGAGTGGTGACATTTAGGTAATGCAATCGTGATGTAATTTTCTTTGTATACTAATGTAAGCTTATAGTTTGTCATAAAAGCGGTGTTCATTTGTAGAGATCAACTTGCTGAACATAACATGCAAATATCAGAAATGTGTATTTGCCACAGGGCTTACTGCAATAATCCATAATCCAACTGAAAAACCATAGTGTCTTCTTGTCGAGGAAACCAGGGCGATGCTAACTTCTGGGGTGGCTTACAGAAATACACCGATCAGTCACAACATTAAAACCACTGACAGGTGACGTGAATAACATTGATCATCTCATCATAATGCCATGTTCTGCTGGGAAACCTTGGGTGCTGCCACTTGACACGAACCACCCATCCAAACACTGTTGTGGACCAAGCAAACCCTCTCATCACAACAACACTACCCAATGACAGTGGCCCCCCAGCAGGACAATGTGCGCTGACACACTGCACACTGCTTAGGAACAACTTGAGGAACACAATAAAGGGCTCAAGGTGTCGACCGGGCCTCCAAATTCCCCAGATCCCAATCTGATAGAGCATCTAGACGTGCTGGAGCAGGTCTGATCCATGGAGGCCCCACCCCCCAACATACAGGACCCAGAGGATCGAACCACTATAAAATGCCCTGGTGCCAGACACCAAAGGACACCCTCAGAGTCCATGGCTGTGTCACTCTGAAATCACCCACTCATTCCCTACCTCCTAGTCACTACATAGGGAGTCCAACATAATGGACTATAGGGAGCTCATCGACAGACAGAAAAACACTTTTTTGGACACTACTCAGGTGCCGGTAATAACGTCACTGCTGTTTTTCTCTCGCAATGCATGAGGGCAAATATTGCTTGGTTGTACACTACTTTTCGTGATGCATTGTAATTCCCGCTAGACATTCGGACAGCACAACAAAATGGCATAGTCACCATGTAGGGCACTATAGGGAGTAGTGAGTGATTTCGGACACAGCCCATGTCTTGACGGGCCAGAGCTGTTTTGGTTGCACAAGGGGAACCAGCACAAGCAGGCAGTCATGATGTTATTCCTGATCAGTGTAGGCTAAAGCTCTCTTTTAACAGTCACTCATTGGTAAACTGTCAATGAGAAAAAAAAATGTTCTCAACAAATATTATTTAGGTGAATCTATAATTATTATAAAGGATCAACTGTCCAAAATATTACCACGAATTCTGAGCGGTATATATGCCATCTTCATAGTAACGGTAGGGCAGCAACGGTAACCAAGGGGGTGGGCGGGGCTTACTCTTAGGTCAGCTGAACGTGCGCAGTTTGTTTGCTAAACACCTGCCGCCATTTCTACCGTTGACTAGCGTTTTATAAGCTAGCTAACTTGCCTCAAAGTTTCATATGTAGCTCCAGGAAAGCTTGGTGGATTAAAATGATTATTTTTGCGCTGGTCATGTCAAATGCTTCATCAAGCGGAAGTTTGTAGCATTAAAACCCGTCTGCTCTCCCCCTGGACGCTGCTGCTTGACTTCACTTCACAAGCTAAGTATATGATGTTCGTCAGTATGCTAATCATAAGTCCAGCTTGTTTTTTCTGTTTGCTCATATGATACTAATGTGGCCACTGGCTATGTCCTTGTTATGTGCATTAGGAATATTTGTGGTCTTGATGTTTTTTTTAACTTTTTTTATTTTTATTAATTTCTTAATCTTGGCTCTTTTGTGTTGTTTGGCAGGCGCATTGTGGTTCTGTCATGCTGTTGATGGGGAAATATAAGTACTCATCTTGTGTTGTTGACTGTGTTAGGTGTATAGTTCAAGGTCATTTGTAAATATGTTGTCTTGACTTGCTCATAACCGCTCACATATTTAGTTACCTGACACTCAAACAATGGGTTTATTTGTCAGCTTGGTTTACAAATCTGTCAGTTAACGTTACATCTCAATAGCTGGCTGAGTTATGTCTCTGTGAGACAGAAAATGTGGGAATGTTGCTTTCATGACGTAACTGTTTTCATCATTTTCACATGTGTTGACTCACCAGAGAGTAGCTAAAGGGAAAATTATTATATGCAGGACAGGTACAAGCAGACCCCTATGCACCACTGACAACAGCAAAACCTAGCAGTAGACCTATGTCAACTCTCTATTCTGATTTTCCCTTAGTAGTCTACATTATTTTCATTTAAATGGGAAGTTTTCCAATTTTCACCCAGGAACGAATAATTTGGAAGTATGTGCAACTACTTATTTTAAGTTTCTCTTCAGTTTGCCTGCATCCGCAATCAGCCAAATTACATAAAATATGTCTTTTGGTGGATTGGCAGTTGTGTCAACTACAGATCGTTGGTTCAATCAATTCCATTTACAAGATTTGTCTTTAATGATACAAACTCATCATTTTGGGGTTGATAGATTCTTTTTCTTCAGGTATAAACTTATTTTGACAAATGGCATATTTCATGGAATTTATAAAAATCAGTAAAGTATATCAATCGTATTCTCATAACATTTATAACAATAATTTCTCAATGTTCTGTACAAATGTGCAACATCTGCTGTGTCAAATTCAGATTAGAAATGATGTTATATTTTTTTTAACCACAAGATGGTGATAGTTCATCGATTTACGTCCTCTGCAAGACTAGTGCCATAACACAGCTGTGTGTGTGCGTGTGTGCTTCTTTGCTGTGTGTTATGAAGGAGACCACAGTTCATCTTCGTAATATCACATTAAAAAAAACAGGTTAAAGTTAACGATCCCACATGACATGTGGAATATAGCTATGAACTGTAGGTGTAAAGTGTCAATGATTTATCTGTAATTTGCCAACTAGGCTATTACATTGTTAGATCGTGTTTAAAGAAAAAAGTCAAAATTCTAGATTCCAGTTTCTTAAATTTGAAGACTTCCTAGTTTCTCTCATCCTCTCTGACAGTAAACTAAATATATTTAGTATTTTGTGGACAAAACAAGATATTTGAGGAGGTCAGCTTGAACTTTGGGAAACACCGATTAACATGTCTTTCTTTACTCACTTTAAAGTCCAATTAGCCTAATTGATGGATCAAGAAAATAATCAACAGAACCAACAGTGGAAGTAATCATTTGTGGCAACCTTAGTATGTCAAATAACAAAGCTGAAGTACAGGTGATTGTATGATTTATTCACAATGTGCCATTATTGCACATTATTCACCATAATGTCCCATAAGTCAGAGACAAATAGTGATTAAAATCCATGGAGGCACCATAACCCAGAGAGAAAAACTGAGAGAATAAACAAGCAGAGCTTAAATGGAAGATGACGACAAAGATGAGTTGTAAAGTTTGATTGATAGATAGATAGATAGATAGATAGATAGATAGATAGATAGATAGAATTACTTTAATGATCCCAGACTGGGAAATTATTTTGTTACAGCAGTAGTGGGTCAGCAAATAAAACACTTTGTACATAACATAAATAGAATCCAATATATACATAGTGTATATATACAGTGCACAGTGTGCTATAAACAATAAACAATCAGGGTTCTCCCCAGAAATTCATAGTATAGCGGCGCACCGTCTGTCCGGGGGGGTGCGCGACCGCTCGTCAACGTCAGTACGGGGGGGGAGACACGGACGTACGGACAGCCGGTCATCAACTCCGTCAGCCGGGGGACGGACGGACGCTCATCGCCGTCAGCCGGGAGCTCCTAGCCGTCAACCGGGGGACGGCGGACGGACGGACGCTCGACACTGTCACGCGCGGAGTATAGCGGCGCTGACCGAGCGGTATAGCGGCGCAGCGCCGCTGTTCCACCGTCTGGGGAGAACCCTGACAATAATAATATATACAACAAAACAAAATATGCAAAATATACTATAACAATAATAATATATACAACAAAACAGTAGTAGAGACCAGAGTTCTCTGTCAGGCAGAGGTGAGAGAGTTATTGTATAAAGTGATGGATTGTGGCAGGAAAGATTTCCTGTATCTGTTGCTACGACAGGGAGAAATTATTTCCTGTATGACGGGGACAAATAACCAACATGGCCAGTAGATATTGATTTATACCTTGTTAATTATGCAACAAACACTAGGCAGAAAATAATATCTTTTTTTAAAAACATTATCTGCCAATTAACATTTGTAAATGTATGTTTTCAGCCTGGATTACCTCCCTCCGTACACCAACACACACCGACACACGCACAAGCACACACACACAGAGTCTAAAGAGCCTCTGGTGACCCCCACGGCTGAGTCCCCCAGATCATTCAAAAATCTGTCTTCTATCAGTATCCCCCATCACTTTCGACAGGACACTGAAAGAGTATTCAAGCACTTCATTGAATTTTCATTACCCAGCGTGGCTGCACAGTGTGGCAGCCTACAGGCTCCTCACACGCAGAATATCAATCCAGTCCATCATTCATTTGCTGAATAGGTATTCTTCTGTGTGTGTGTGTGTGTGTGTGTGTGTGTGCGCGCCAGAGGCAGCCGTTTAAACAGCCCATGGTTTATAGTTCTACTTCCACGCCTGGAAGCTGTGATTGACTGGACACCTGACTGACAGAGTTTGCTATAGCCTCAGGGTCGATGGCCTACATGTTAGAAAACCTTCCCACCTGGGACTGAATGGCATGTTAGTCACAGAACAGACAGGAGACATGTTAGATTCAGGGCTGCAACTAAGGATTGTTTTAATTATTTACTGATATATTGAGATCTGTATGAAAAATGGCAATTTTATACAACTCACTATTCAAAATGTTGTTTGTTTTATCAGAAAAGAATCCCAAAACAAGAACAGATTGTTAGTTTTCTTGAATCTGGTAATTGATTTATATTGTTTCACCATTGTCAATTGCAGTTTTACAGTACATCGTACATGGCCACAAATGGATACTGTATCTGTTCACCATGCATCATGTAAACTGCTCTGTTTGAGAAGAAGAATAGTATTAGAAATATGTTGCTTTCGTTCATTCACTTGAAAACAAATGTACACGCTAGCCAGTAAATATGTTAAAGTGAAACTGCATAAAAATGCATAATTATTAAAAGCATTGCATTTATTTTAATGCTTTTATTTAAAAAAAAAAAATACTAGGGATGTCCTGATCCGTTCTGCAGAATCAGGATCAGGGCCGATATGGGCATTTTTCCACTGATGAGGGATCGGCTATTTTACCATCTCAGCATTGTATTACATTGACTCCACTTTCGAGTTACAACATACCGGTATGCGCACTAGTTTCATGGGTCTCATACAGCAAAGCATGTAAAACAGGCAATCGAGGAGATGGTGAACGTGTGAAAAAGACAAGCAATTTTCTTCTCATATGGGACACAATGATTAAATGATTCCGCTAATGTTCGCTGCTTTTTAGTGGGTGTTTGTGGGCTGTCTCGGTCCTGTGCATCTCGTAGTGAACAACCAGTGTCCCACTGTGATACATGCGTCTGTTTGAGATGCTATAATAAATTGGACCGTGGTTTGTTCGAGGTCCGATGCCACAAAACCGAACTACTGACGAGACTCTTGTTAGCAGCCTCTACATGTTGTCAGTCACAAGGCAGTACAGATAAATGCACGTTTTGTGATGCTTTCTACACTTATATGGTGCCACTGTCTGCCAGTTGTATGTCATGTATTTTCAACACAACTGGCAGATTCAGAATCTCTTACTATTGATATTGAGTTTAACCCAAGGACCACTTTTCGGGCATAAAAGGGTGATGAACTTGGTTATGAAATGTTTGACCTTTCAGAGGCTGGGCCCTTTCTTTGGCAGCCTGTATGATCTTGGTCTTAGCTCTTTGGTCCCCTGGAGGACACACCTTTGTGGACTGAGTGCTTAAAAGCAGGGGCTAGAAAAAAGATCAAAATCCAATCTTTTCTCTACTCAACTGTGTTCTGCCAACCTCAGCCTGTGAGTGTTGCAAAGCTGCTTTGTTTAATGACAGTCAGGTTCCACATTGTAAGCATTTCAATTTAGTTGCACAGATAATTGACTCTTATAGGGGTGTTGAAATTAATGGTTTTAACAATGCATCGATGCAGTGACACATCATAATCGGTTATAGCCTACTAACGTAACTTGTTGATTTTTCTGGCCGCGCCAGTACAATTCCTACTCCGTTTCAACCCAAACCACGTTAGCCGTTTTCACCCGGAGAGGCTACCGTTAACGTTAGCGGCTGCCAAAGAGACAGCAGACCCAGTCCAGCCAAGAACTGATGCCACTCTACCAATTCTGCCACCCAACACGGAGAAAGGGAAGATAATACCCCAATCTGTGGCAGATTTTATAGGTAAGGATCTATGGCATTATTCTGTTGTTGACAACTCCGGCTTTCATCACTTGTTAAAGACACTGGAGCCACGATATAAGCTCCCGTCCTGCAGCCATTTCTCAGAAAAGGTTACACCTGCACTTTACCACGAAACCAAAGCCCAGGTAGTGATGGCAATGAGCCAGGCTAGTCGAGTATAGTCTGTTCGTATTTGTAGTTCATATGGCCCAGGGGAAGAAGCTGTTCGTCAGCCTGCTGGTATGGGACAGGCAATGTTAAAAATTTACATCAGTATAACATATTTCATATGTCATTTAACATATTGTTAACAAGTAAACAGCACTACATAAACTCGTGGTTCTAGTTTTTGTGCTTTTGTTCATATCTGACCGCTTGTACCCTTTGAAAACATAGCTATGTGCGGTAATTGTCATGCATCGTGATGCATCGTAGAATCGAAGAGCACTGTCCAAAACATGAAGTTAGTAGTTTCTCATTATAAGCTGGTTAAAACTATGTTGTAGTCAACTTTGTGAGCTGTCTAAGGGACAGGTCCTGTGCTCCGACAATGATTGTCTCAAGGGAAAAGAAGCATCAATTCACTTTGGTGCACAGCTACAGAGTTTGTACAGTGTGAGCAGAGGCAGGCCATTCTCTCCTTTGTGTTGTAGTGTTAAAAGACTCGGCCTTCCTCCTTTTCCTCTAGCAGTCATATGGGTAAATGAATGGTGACGACTACTGTGTGACCTTTTGTAAATGGATGTGGAAATGAAACACAATTTAAAGAGAAGAATGGTGTGTGCTGATAGTAAAGAGGAAGTTATCATCCAAGTCCAACAAATCTCTGCTGAAGGGTGAAAATTGATTCAAGGTTCTGTTATTGGCTTTTTCAGTGGAGAGTTTGTAGTGTTTGTACTAATTCTGTTGCACTTTTTTTTTACTCTTTTATCATTGGTAGTCTCTTGAATTGCCTTCATTACACTGTAGTATTTGTTTTCATTCCAGACAACCAGTGTCTACTCAGACTGGTTGAGGTTTGTATCATAGATTGCATCTTCAGTTGATGCCCTGCTGATACTGTGTTGCTGAAACAAGCTCTATGGGGGCTCTATGCCGCTGCTGCTCTGTTTTGTACATTTTACATTTCACTTCTTTCTTTGGTGGTGATATGAGAGAGTAGTTGACAGTCTGAGCTATAGAAAATGAGTCTGCAGCAATTTCATCTTCATATTTCATATCTGTAAAAGGTCTCATAACCAAGACGCACCATTTAATTAATTAATCAAGACAGCAGTTGTTAGTTTCAAGATATACGGAAGAATTTAGGGATGCACTGATCCACATTTTTCAACTTCTGATCCGATCCCAATACCTGAATTCGGATATCTGCCGATACCGATACTATTCCGATACCAGAGCTCTTTTTGCTTTAATATTATCATTATCATTATTGTTGAATTTATATTAGGCTGAAATAAGCTCCTCTGTTCAGGCAAGAATGACATTGGGCAGACATCTGAATTCCAAATATCTGTAGTAAAGCTCAGGGCTGGAACTTCTTTTAACTTCTCAGCTAACTTGGTTGAAACTTGGTTGTATAGTTCAGGTAGTGCAGTCTCTGATAAGTATCTCCTGGATGGTAAACTATACTGTGGCTGCAAGTGTTCAATCAGGCTGCGAAATCCCACGTTTTCCACCACTGATAACGGTTGGTCAAGTTGAGCAACTTCTTGGTCATCCCTTTAGCTTTCACGTTGTCTGCTGATTGTTTACCTTGCTTTTGGAATGACTCCAGAAGTGATTCCTTACGGCGCCTTTTGTCTTTCTGCCCTCTGACAAAAAATTCCTTGCGCTCTTTCATGTGGAGTTTTTTTGATATGAATAAATTAAATTTATATGGCGCCTTTCATGGTACCCAAGGACACTTAACAAAGAGGAACAAACAAAACAAAGAATAAATGAAGCGCCTGTCAGTCAGCACGGAGGGAATAGCACCTTCCTCTAAACAAACTTGCGTCTGGATGGTCCGTGTTAGCAAGTTAGCGTTGCTAGGCTAACAGCGGTTCGGTGAGGCTAATAGCTGATCAGCGGAGAAAGGTGAGTCCATGGAGCCAATTGTTCAGGTGTGCAGTATGTCGCGAGGGAGCTTCCGCCTCTCTGAGTAACGGCTTTGCAAACATTGCATGTTGCTGTCTTGCTTTGCGGTGTTTCCAGTATAGAAAATTGCCACACAGCAGACATGTTGGCTAGCCACAGTGCTGCTCAATGCTAGCCTGCTAGCTGGCTGCAAACTGTGGACTGGATTTCCTGAACGGGGGCGTGTCTCATAACTCTGTGTCTCATTGAACCACGCCTCCGTTACTAGCAGACTAACCTGCAGGAAACACTTGTGGAGTCATTTTAGCAGACAACGTTAAAGCGCAGATGGATGGGATCGGAAATCTCTGCAGGTTCGGAAATTTCCTATCCGTGAATTACGTTGGTATCAGAGCCAATATGATACTGGATTGGATCGGCCCCATCCCTAGAAGAATTCTGTGTAAATTGTCTGAAAAGGACTAGATCTTTGTTATATATTTTGCTGAGATTATCTTATATTATCTTGCACTTGCATTATGTTCAAACCAGAAAATATACACAAGACTAGGTAACGGTGAGGAGAGAGTGAGAAGTGAGGAAGGAAGACGGCAAAAGAGAAATAACTTCATTGTCTGTCCGAGAAAAAGACACAAAACCTAATTACATTCTCACTTGATTCATTTTATTATGCTCAAGTAGCAGCACCTAGTTTAAGTCTATATGGACTAGGGAGTAGGTTCAAGTTGAGGCTTGGTTACAGCAGGTTGAGTTGAGTTTAATTTCCTGTAGATGGTTTTTTCATACTTTACTTGTAACTGTATAAAGCTGTGAAACTGTATTGTTCATATTTGCCTGGATTGGTACAATGACTGCAGTGTTTAAGTGCCCTCCGCTGTCGCTACAGGGGAAACATGGAAATCAATGGGAGAGTTTAATGCAACATCTGCAGTCAGTGTCATTTACCGGTTCTCAGTTATCACTTATGGTTTCCTCAGTCATGTTGCTGCGTATGTCACTACACACACCCACTGTCTTCCTGTCTTTGCGTCCCTTTGTTGTCCCAATTTGTGCTCCGCATGCAGGTTGTAAGTTGCTGGAAAGCAGCAGGCCTGGAGAGTCTGACAGCAAATCTTCCTTCCACCACTCCCTCATGCTGACAGCCCCGCTCCTATGCTAAGACAAAGGGCCATTGAAATCCACAGACTGCTGTGTAATTTTCACATCTACACATTGTTATCAACCGTTACATCTCTTTCAAACACCAATGAACGCAACGTTCAGTATCTCTCCTGCCTTGGCAGACACATAAAGTTCCATTCCTGCACTCATACGGGTCACTCACATCTTTCTCGGCTACCCTGCTTTCTAGTGTGCATGGGTGACAGTGCTTGTGTGTGTGTGTGTTTTTTTTGTTTTTTTTTAAGTTTCATCTAACCAGGGAAAGCTGACAGTTTTTTTTTTATTTTAGTTCATTTTACCCCGTAAACTTTCTCTGTCTCTCAATTTGTGCATTTGTTATGTGTGTGAGGGGGAGAGAGAGGCTGAGAAGAGGTGCTGATGGTATTTTCATTAAGGAACATCCATTATCTGGGCTTGAGGCTCATTCAGTTGCAGGATAAATTCATAGAGGGCAACTTCTGTCTACTACAGTTGATTGTGCTTGGACATGGACGGGACATGGAGGTATACCAGAGATTGTGTAGGGGTGTTCCAACAAGGGTACCTCACGATTCGATTCGATTTCGATTTCGATTATGGGAGCTTCGATTCTTCGATTATAAAGATTGTCGATTCTATTCGATTATTGGTGCCACGATTCTTCGATTATTGCGATTTTTAATGCTTTTTTTCCATACAAGATTGATTTTGTCTTCATGTGTGGCTACATTTGTAAATAAATAGCCTATCAATTAGCTCAGTTCCTCTAAAACTACACTCATTAAGTAAATAACAAGGCTTTTTGAACATTTGACTTGTATTTTTCAAAGACACAAAATATTTTATTTTATGACTATGTAAACATTTGCACTTTGACCTACTTAACTTTGACCAGGGAAAGCTCCACTTGCACGAGAGCCCCCTCTATTGGTGGAAAACACTGAAAACAGCAAATCGGGTAGGTCTTGTCAGTCGTCTTGTTTGCTCTTTCATTAAATCCAAAGTGCTTCCACACAGTTGCAGTGAACCCCGGTGGCGAGAGAATCGGCCGCTCTTTGGGGGCTGCTAAAGCTGTTGCCATTTTGCAAAGAAACTAACGTTACAGCTCCGTTTGTTGTGGTCCCACTCACCAAAAAGTCCGGGCGGTGCGCGCGCTAAGGTTCCGGTTATGTGTTTTTTGTTCCGGTCTTGCGGCAAAGCATTGACGTTAATTAATCGATGCCAAAAAGCCACTTGATGCATGGTGATGCATCGCCAAATCGATGAATTGCATCCACCTCTAAGACTGTGAACTGCAATATTTCTGTCATTTTCCTTAGTAAAAATATATTTTTTTTCTTTCTTCTTGCGTCTCGGGGAGTGATGTCACGTATGTGACAAGTCAGTTTTCATCATGAGGACAACTCACGTGTAACACCATGCAGCAAAACAAACAACAATGGAGGGAGGAGAGAGATGCACGTTTTCTAGTTGGAAATATAGTCATTATTTTGAGTTTAAAAAAAAAGAAAGACAAATGCTTGTTCAAGGGCCCAGCCCAGCCCAGCCCGTGGATCCTTGGGCTGGGTCTGGCTCAGGCTTTTCGTGCTAGCTAGCTTTTCGAGACTGATTAGCTATCTAACTTTAACGTTGGGCTAAACTAGAAGTTAACCCTAACATTAACATTGTTTTTCCAGAATGAGTGTGTTAGGAGAGAAATGTGCTGTGGTTGTCAAACAACTGGATGCAGGGATCAAGTGCAGCTGGAACTGGTCTGGGCCCAAGCTAGAAGGCAAAGTCACAGTAAAAGGACAAGAGCTATCATTCCATCTAGCAGATGTGTTCAGGAAGATCAGAAAGCAGGGATGTGCATGTTTCATTCTCTGTCAGAAAGACATTAACCATGCAAACAAGGGCAGTGAGCTGTATGATTCAGGTCACTTGAGGTAAAAAATTTGAAATAAAACAGAAAATCTATGTTTGCACTCAAGATCTCCTTTGAGAATCCAATTTTTATTCAGACTTTGTTTTTTATGATAAACAAATGTTGATTACTTTTTTCATCCTATCTTGAAAATGCAGATACACAGCAATAAAATACGGTGAACTGAGTTTCAACACATACCCACTAATGAACCTCTAATGGATACATAAAGGATCCTCTGTAGTAGCACTATGTGATCAATCATACATGACAAGCTTATAGATGGCAATGAAGATGTTTTATCATATGAAATAGGAAGAAAATTGCACGTGGATGACCTGATGTCCTCTCAAAGATTAATTCAGTGACTTCCTATTCTTTACATATCCTTCCACACTGCTCCTCATCCTATTAATGGAGGTCCTTAAGCTCACAGAGCCTTGACTGTCCTTAATTTGCGTCATAGCCCCACCCTGTGTTTTTCCTTTCTACCATGTCTTGCATCTTAGTAGGTATGCAACAATATTCGGTATTTTACCGAACCGTTCAATACGCCCTGTTCGGTTCAATGCACAATGGCAAACAACGGCATTTTAGGTACGTTTCCCCGTCACAAAACTTTTCAAAACTCTGTGCAGCCGCGCATGCTGTGTGATCCCCTCAGGAGCAGAGGCATGAGAGCAGCACATTGTTTAGGCTCACCCACCCGCACCCATTTTAGTAGTAAAGTGATCCCAGAACTTTATGAAGTATGCCGGGGGATATTGAAAACGAACTGAGGCAAGCACCCTACCTGGCTCTCTCCACCGATAGCTGGACCTCCCGTGAACAGCGCTGTGCCGCTATACTCATTTTCAATGTTAGCTGCTTTATAGCGGGTGTTTGTGGGCTGCTGCGGTCTTCTCGTAAAAGAACGGTGACGAGCGTCCGTTCGTCCGTCCGTCCCCCGGCTGACGGCAAGGAGCCCGGGGACGGATGAACGAACGGACGCTCGTCACCCCCGGCTGACGGCGATAACGACCGTCTCTTCCCCCCTTCCCCCTGGCTGACGGTGCGCCACTACACTAAAAACTTCTGGGGAGAACCCTGATACTTGATTAGGAAATGAGGGGCTTTGTGCTGCAGACTCATCCACTGTATGAGAGCCACACAAGTGAACACCTGGCTGAAGAACTAGAGCATGCAGTTACTGAATGGAAGCTAGAGAGAGCAAATATCCAAATTCCTGTAACCACAGACAATGCACAAAGAATTGTGCAATTATTTTTACAATGCAATATTGCCTTTGCTAGTCTGAGTAGTTTTATATTAAGATATTGAAACCGTACCCTTACCGTGGCCCAAAAATCGTGATGCATACCGAACCATGGAAAAACTGTACCGTTGCATCCCTACATCTTAGTATACAATTTACATCTAGAATCTAAAGGTGTGACTGAGGGCCCTCTGTGTGTCAACGAACCTCATGAATGGAAGTTGAATAGGCCGTCAATAAACCTTGACACCTCCTAATTTTTTGTCACATGTGAAATGTAGGTATCACAGGCCCTTCCTTCCTGCTGCTGTCAGACTCTACAACCAGCACTGCTCCCAGTAGACCTCACTGTGCACTATGCAATACAAACTGTATACATAACTAATTTATTATTTTGGTTTGCACTAACTGGGCAATTTTTTTTTATCACCTCTCTATAAAAGCAAGGAATGTCTGTCTGTCTGTCTGTCTGTGTGTGCGTGTGTGTGTGTGTGTGTGTGTGTGTGTGTGTGTATGTGTCTGATAGTCAAATATCTCTGCGGATCAGGATCACACTGACCTGAGACTTTCAACATGGCTGCTGCGTGGTTCAGTGGTGTGCATTTAAGCATTTGCTTGGACTGCAATGATACCGTGAATAAATTATTTCATAAATGCTTTACAAATTCCGCCGAGCATTGCGCACCAGAGCCAATCACTGCACACCGTAGCCACGTGCGCACCAGAGCCAATCACTGCAGAGCTCAAGCCCACGACATACCTGAAGAAACAAGCGGATTTATACCTGCAGCGGCGCGAGCTGGACCGGGATTTTGCCGGCGGTTCGGTTTGTTCTGTTCTGTTCTGTTCTGTGCATCTAAACTGACTGTTGTGGATTAATGAGATTAAACGAATCCGGACCGAGTCTGTTCGGGTCTGAGGAGATCCGGAGACGCGCAGACAACAAAGTGGAATCGGAATCTGTGGATGTTCGTGTGTAGCTAGCCGCTAGCTAGCAGCAAGCTGCTAGCCGCTAGCTACACGGCCCACATCCCGAGGTGACGGACCGGACGCATCAGCACGTCCAAAACCGGACCTAGGGTAAATAATGTCCTCCACGTTTTTTCGCGAACATTGCCATCATGTTTGCTTTGTGTCTGGTGCAGGAAGAAACGGTAAAAACTGGCTTTTGTCACGAAAGTGTCCAAGCAGCAAGTTTGGTTGTTGAGGAACAGGAAGTTTTGGGAGGGCCGTAGACGGATGATTGACAGGCAACGATGGTTGGTGTATAGACAGCGATATTGAGAGTTGAGAGATTTGTGACATTTAGCGTGTTTGGAGTGTGTAGTTAGTGTGTTATGTAGTGTTTGGTGTAGTGTGTTTAGTGTGTAGTGGAGTCGTTTTTTTGTTTAATGAGTCACAACAATGAGGAGAAGCTGAATGTGGAGCAGGCAGTGCAGCTCTTCATTCAGCTGGAAGGAGCTCAGGCAGACCTGAGCATTGCCTGCATTTAAATGTAAATAGTTACATATAACTTCGTAAATGTTTAAAATGTATGCACAAATTTAGCAAACAACAATTTATATTTGTATTATAAGTAAAAAAATAAAAATAAATAAAGGTTTGTTAAACATATTTGTGGTTTTCACAGTAAAAAATCTAACTTTTTCTACTCGGATTTTATGTTTTTTTTTGTGATTTTAGTTCCATTGTGTTAATACAGTATGTCAAAATACCAACTAAATAGTTTTTAAGGTGAAATATAATGGCAAAATCAAAAATAGTCAAAAACGGCCAATTATACCCTGGAATATCGGATTTCACAACAAACCTAAATATCCCTGACGCCCCACCTTCAAACACAGCCTCATTTGGCCATCCATGAAATAGCTACTTAACCTCCCACTTTTTTATAGGAATACACTTTTCTTACGGGTACTGCACTAGTATTTATAATCTATTAAAAACAATACACTGCCTACATAAAGGAATTTCTGAATCTGATTCTGGTGAAACGGCAGTAAAGTTTTCCTTTTCCTGCAACTTGCTGAACTGCTGAGGCACTCTGGGTAGCATCAACTAGCTGAATTCAAGTTTTAGTTGTTTTAATTCATTTGAGAGATAAATGCTTAAAACAGTGATTTGTAAAGCACAGAAAAGTCCAAAAAGACGAGAAAAGTCCTCTCCTGCTGGTCCGGGTGATAAATAACAAGCTGAAATGAGCTGGTCCTGAATCTGCTTTAAGTCATTTTGACAGGGGCTGTAGGAGCGAAAGGTTGGGTCATGATCTGCATTTAAACTATCGACATAACTCTTCAGATTAATGTTTTTATTACTGTTTAAATTAATGGGAACTAGAGGAGAGAGAGAAGAGGATGACGATGTGTTGAGGGTGATTAGACTGATGACCTGGAACAGTGACTTGTTTTTAACTAAAAACACTAGCTTTATTTTTTATCTTTAGATGGTATTTATTCATTTGATCATGAAGTTTTTACAATAATTTAGAAAATCTTTACTTTGAATCATATCGCACAGTGATAGGGACACCTGTTTTTTCTTTTAATCTTGTGTCCTTTTATACCTAGTATCTGTATTGATATTTACTTAATAATATTCATTGTATCTTACCTAATACACCTGCAGTATTGGGTATTAGTATGTTTTTTCCAACTTACTGTCACTTTAAAAAAGTAATTATACGATGTTGTTCCTTTAACCCTTAAAAACTGGTCTGCAGTTGAAGTGAATCTTGCAGCAGCTCTAAAATCCTGCATAAATGTTGTTTTAGTTTTGATGAGTAAGTTTGGGTATATATTGGGGTATAGAGATTTGCATTGGCAGAGAACCTTTTAAGTAAAAGAATTGTGTGTGTGTGGGAAGAAGTCAGACATAAACCAAAGAGAGAGTGGGTGTGCACATGGATGGTGGTCACTCTTCTCCTGACAAGCAGTTTTTGCTTGATTCACTGTTTAAGTAAGATACAAATATTCACATCACAAATCCTTTGACATCATAAACATTAAATTTGAAATATATACCCCTGCAAACCATATATCACCTAATATAGTTACCCTCTGCATTCACCCTGACTCAGAAATCCACCAACTATAGGAGGAACCTATGGGGGAAAATGTTTCCATTTCAAAGATAGTAGTTGATTAAAAACCAACAACTTCTAATTAGGATTTATTGAAGTTAAGAGTTGACACATACAGCTACACTGACCAAATAATTCAGACAACACTTGTGTTTTTGCTCCCATTTTATAAATGGGAGTTTAAATGAGTTTAAACTCATGTTAGTGAGCACTTCACTCAAATCTACCAGACAGGTAGTAAAAGGCCACTCTCAAATCACAAATCAGGGTCAAGTGTAAACCCACAGTGCTGTCTCAAGTTTTGCATTATGGCTGTCGCCATCCTGGTTTTTAGACACCAGAAGTGACCACGAGGGTGGAGCTTGGGGGAAGATCCTGATTTGATCTGATTGGGAACCCGACAACATGCAGAGGTAGCAACTTGTCAATCACAAGGTAGCCGCTTCATAGGGCATTTCCAGCTCATCACATAGTTTAATCTGAATTGAACCATAAGTTACTAAATAAGTTACTGTATTGAAAGCAACTTGAAAAATTAGTGATTAAGATCATAAACTTATTAGGAAACTGTTTGCTGAGGTAATAAATCAGTATTACAAGTTTACAATTGGACTTGTCTTTGCACCAGCATTGGCTTCACTCGGTTCATCCTTCATCCAAAATCTCCCACTTGTTCTTTATTTTACTTCGGTCTCCTATCACCCTTTCATCTTAAACTTCCTCTCTATCCTCTCTTGTATCCCCTCTCTCCTATTCCTCGACCTCTTTATTCTTCCCACCCTCAAATATTAGTCTCTTCTTCTTCCTTTTCTTCTCTTTCTGCCCTTCCTTCCTTCCACACACACTCCCTCTCATCCTTCGACACTGGCAGATTGACAGATAACTCGCAGTAGTCAAGCATGTGATAGACAGATGACAGATGTTAACAGCAGGTCAGTTTGGGTAAACAGATCTCACCAATAACAATGACTGCTTAAAGACATACAAAGCCGACCAATCAGAGAACCACTCATCAGCAGACTTTATCACTGAAGTACTCAAGTGGCAACAGGCTGGCTGGTAACAAATATACCTGTTGTGCATGATTTCCTGTCTCCCACGGGTTTGTTTTCTTTGTTGTAGTTTACAGTCTTTTGGAGGTCATATTCGACTTAATGTGTGATGCTATAGTTTAAAAAAAGAACTTCATCAGACCAAATGTGACGAATACTCAGTTAAATGAAATTGATTTAGTATAGTGTGCTGATGGTTTGACTTGATTTTAATAAGTTATTTATATATAAAATCATATGGTAAGACCAACATTGTTTTGGGAATTTAAAATGGATAATGGGCTTCACTTTTGACCTACTGGCTGGCTCTGTTTGGCACTGTTGGCTTCCCTTATGTCGTGGAGCAGCAAGGGTTGGAAAAAAGTGAACAATGCTAATCAAGGCAGTATTCAAATTCAAAGAGCCGCAGGTTGTAATTCAAATTTGCTAAAATGCACAAGAACCTTTAAGAACAACATAATAAACATATTAATCTCCTGGTTTGCTGTTGGTTACATTTTTAAATGAATCTTTCACATTGCTCTCAAGGCAGGGGAGTTGCTGTTACTTGAGCCAGACAAGGCATGATTAGGACTCACTTCACACTGAAACCTTTTTATTTCTTTGACACCTTTCTCCTGGGTGGGATTAACGATCATGTGTGAGTTCAAACAAGTAAGTTCCTGTCAGGAGGATCAAAGCATCAATCCCTTTTTAAATTTTGTCAAATTAACTTGATGAGAGATTGTTGATGACACTATAAATATTCCCGTTTAGTGTGATCTGACTGATGTGTGTTTACTGGAACTGTGGTATCCTCAATGTAAGAGAAAGCGTCCTCTAGCACTGGGATTATTGATTAAAGTTTACTTTTATCCTGAGTGAATTTTACTTTCCAATGCAACTACTAGAAAAGGACTGGAAAGCCGGGATCCTGCTTTAACTCTACAGTTCCCAGTGAGATGAACTGTATGCAGTAAAACTCCTCCTAAAGTAAAAAAGACAATACTGAGGAAGATTAAGGGATTTAGATGGAGGGAGCTAAACATGTACACATTTTAGGACTTGTGCATGCATT
This sequence comes from Sparus aurata, assembly GCF_900880675.1. Classification (NCBI taxonomy): domain Eukaryota; kingdom Metazoa; phylum Chordata; class Actinopteri; order Spariformes; family Sparidae; genus Sparus; species Sparus aurata. The sequence goes on along the minus strand of NC_044204.1, from coordinate 5,443,063 downwards.
TATTTGTCTTTAACCAGAAAATTGTACACTATTGTATATGTTTGTCAAAGCACACTTTTTAAATTAAATTTAAGAACAAAATGTTGTTGAGAGGAACATGCTAAAAAAAATAAAACAGAAAATCATGTAGAGTAGAAAAAACAGCAGTGTACATGAAAACCAAGTAGGGAATAGACTGAAACCAACAAACACAACAAAATCCATGGATAATGAGTTTGAAAAATACCACATATTTTAAACAAGTGAAAAAAAATGTAAATGTGTCTTCTTTTAAAATCGTGAGTATGCTGATTAGGGCCAATCAGTGTAACTTTTCAAGCACTGGAACATGGTGAGAGGATGCATTATCCCATCAGGGTTTCCCTGATTTCACCATGTCAGAGACAAAAAGCTTTGATGCAGGGAAAGTGAGAGGTGTGGCAGTAAGGTGGGGGGAACTGCTACATGATCGAGTGCGAACGTAATCCTCTGACCACACCCCAACCTGGGAGCGTGTGTGCCTTGAAGGGGAAAAATGTGTTCATGCGGAGGGGTGAGACTGATGAAGTGGGTGATTGTGTTGAATTAAAAGTAATTTAAAAAGTTGAGGCTTGTATGATCCTGAGGCCTCTTTGGTCTCTAATTAAAATTGTTATAATTTGCCAGTCATCATTTAGTACAAGTAAGACTTGTTTGAAGACTGTAGCTTGAAAAGACTGCTTACCTGAGACATTTCTGAAGTCTGTCCGCTTTGAAAGCTTGTGTCTCAACAAAAAAATAAAAGGCTGGACACATTCTTTCACTACATATCTCTAAAGCACTCCTCAAAAGGATAAACCATGATTGTTGTTCCCATTTTGTAGAAAGAAAGAAAGCCATTTTCACCAAACAAAACCCCACAGAAAACACGGGAGGGAAAAAATTGTTTTTTCAGTGTGGAAAATGTAGACAGTACACAGTGGGGACCACGTGTTTTGGGAGCACATGAGGAGCAGACTGACGTTGCTGAAAACATCCCTTGAAAATGTCAGCTGCAGAGACTGCACATGTAGTTCTCTGCTTTGGTCTGTTCTGACGTGACAAGTGAACTTTCTTAAGTGTCATCAGACATCAGAAACCTATGGTGTGTGTGCCAGCTTTTACATGAGCTCCCAACCTGTGTTCCACTGCAGTCATTTTTATGTTAACCAAGTTGTTTTGGACTGTGATGTTGTCTCACAGCAAAAATAAGCATAATACTTTTTACCTCCCCTCTGTAAATAATTGATGTTGACATGTTATGTCATTTTTAAAAAGCACTTTCTAATGCACATGTTAAATGACACACTAGACATAACACTGTTTTGTAACATGTCATGTCTGTTTTGCTTTTTAAAATGCTGGCATGCTATCCAAAATCACACACTGATGTGATGTCATTCCACTGTTGTTTTGGTCACTGTAAAAAAACAAAGGCGGCATTAGAAGGGTCTTCGTTACAGCGGTTTTGTGCGATCCTTGTGTAAGAAGGGCTTGTGCCTTTCCTTTTAGCTACTTTTAGCTTGCTGCAATGGCAACATGAGCACAGCAACACGCAGGTTGTGTAGCAGAGTGAGTGATGATAATTATAACCTCATGAAGTGGTGGTCATGTAGTTCAAAATCAGTAACCTGTTAACCTGGGTGATAATATGGCAAACCCAAGGTCATCTCAACTTTCACTAATTAGTGTTAATTCTGTGAGTAACTTGATGACAAAGTTAAACTTGAATTTTTAAAGGACCAACAACAACAATGGGGTTATACACCTTCTCTCTAGCTGATCGTGTCAGGTCAGTTTCATATTAAAACTTAATGATTATCAGCTTGATAGTTTTGATCCAGGACTGTTATTGTTTCCAAGGTTTTTCTGGAAACAATATTGAAAAATGAAAAAAAAAAAAATGAAAAAAACAGGAAAACAGTACATACAGTTGTATTAAACACATCGATTATCAGCAACAAGGAGCTCGAAACAGATCAAATTATTAGTGTTAATGTCCTGATCCTGTATAAATACTTCTACAAAATGAAAAGTGTGTTGTTTTGTCTGACTGCTTATCAAGTGTCTGCTGGGCTCCACTAGCAAGTTTGTTCTTGTCAGACATATTGAGATCCACATATCCATTTCTCCTAAACTATACAATGTAATGTAAGGTATTAAGGCAAATGCCATCCACAATTATTTTAGAAGAGGGACTTTCCAGATCTCTGCCCCAGATTTCTTGAAAAATGTATTTTAAATTTAAACAGTTGCTTGTTGTGGACTATCCGGAGTAACGGAGACACTGTCCCTGAAAACACATGTTGCTGACAGGTTTTTTTAAATACTGTGTTTTACCCCTTCGAGCATCAGTACAGAAGGAATGCTGGGAGAGGGATAAAGTGTACTTTCCAGATTGTACCCTCCACAAAGACTCAAGAGTAGATGAAATAGAAGGAGTATTTATTGTAACGGTAGTTGGGAATGGAGGTGGAGTGACTGGAGAGGCAGCTGGCAGAAGGACTGAAAAAAAACAAAAAAAAACAAACAGAAATAGAAAAAGGGAGAGATTTGTATGGATACTGACGGATAGAAACATGAGGAAGTAGACTGAGAAGAGATCAAGGGAACATGTGCTAAATCACTACCTTTCCTCATGTCAAACAGACAGCTCCCATAACTTAACAGGTTCGAACAAACCCATCATGCTTGCAAACCCTCGTTGCCAAAATACTTAGTGTCGATATTGTGTCTCAGCTCTCAGGATCAGAACCAACTTGTCGACATCTAAGCTTTTCTGCACAGACCATCAACAAAGAACAATGAGTCTCATTTCACTGAGAAAAAGCTGATTCTTCTCTTTTGGGAAGGCTGTAATTAGGTTCTACATGTTGCAATACAGAATTACAACATTCTAATGTGATATTCCTAATGTCAAGTTAAAGCTTGTGACTTGGGTGTTAAAGACTGAGAAGGTTACAAAAAGTTCAAACTGACAACGTTCTTGTAATTTTTATAAGTTGGCATGCCATTTTGTTTTCTCCTTCTGCAATGTAATGCCAAACAGCAGTCTTAAAGACCTCAGCTGATGCATGCAACACTGTGTATTTTGCTGTGCTTTATGTTGCCATGCAACTAATAGCTAATGTTAAGTAAAAACAGGGATAATTGATATTGAAAATTTAAATGGCCAGGATGATGTTAAAGGAGTGTGTTTTTACTTGAAGATAATGATGAATGGACTGCATTACTGATAACTGTACAGTTTTTTAATTAAATAAAAAGCAATGTATTTCCTGACAATGTCATGGCGTGCAATGCTATCAAAGTTAAGTCATCATAAACTTGGAACAAGTCCCCTGTTATTGCAATGTATTATGGTTCTTTTCTTTATGACAGACATGAAACTATTGCTACTAGTTTGTTTGCTGAATTTTCTGTAGCTACCTAGGTAGCATCATATGTTATTGCCAAATTCTTTTTCATTTTGAAATACATCAATGTTGCATCCCCCCTCCTTTGATTGCACCTGATGACTGGAAATTAAGTCCTGCAGTGAAGTTGCTGCACTTGGTAATGCTCCTCTAATATCAGTGCAGACTGGCAGGATAGGCTGCAGGTCAGCACTGCTACTAGCAAAGTAAGGACATAGAGTTCTTTTTTATTTGAAGACTTGATTGATAGCGGGAAGTTGTGAACAAAATGTGAGTGGCCATACTTTTCTATATTCATCAGATAAATGACAAATGGCATTGTGATAATACCAGGATTGCCTCAATAACTCAGGAAGACTCTCTATTGGACATGTCGTGTTGCATTGACAAGAACTGGGTTTTGAAGGGTTGGTCCATTTCATAGGGGGAGCCACTAACTCGTGTATCTTTCTTCTGAAGGCCAAGGGGTTGGGGCAAAAATGTGTATTTTGGTATTAGGTCTTCATGTCAAAGAAACAGCCCATCTGTTCCACCTGACACCCTGTCAAGTCAAAAAAAATAATACTTTGGACTCTTTTCAACACTAGTATTATTTTTAAAGAACATTTTACAAGCTTGGATAATGCCTATAGGATTTAGGATAGGATTTTAAAGCCAAAAATGATAATCTACAGTTGATCTATTCTTACAGTTTTTCGACAGTTCTGCCAAAGATTTGATGTTTGAACTTTCACAAAAGACTTGTTGCATTTCACATTCCTCTGAGGTGACTTACCATGTTTGTAATAACCAAATAATGTTTCTCTTAATGGTCAGAGGTCACAGCACCTAAATGACAAAGAAATCAAACTATTCTTATAACTCTTGGATGAATGAAAGCCACATGCAAGGATACAACAGAGGTGAAATTGATTTTTTTTTCTGTTCATGACCTCATGACAGGAGCAGACTAGAGAAAAGAGAGTGCGGATGAGGTAGGCGTTATTCATAATAGACGGCGCAATTTGAAATATTTCCTTTTCTTCCATCAAAAGATTCATTTTGACTTTAATACAGGTCTTTATTAGAGCAAGAAAAATAGGGAGACAGCTTTTGATTTGGGAGAAGAGTGGGCTGCAAAGAATTTCTGAAAACTGAAAGCTTCAGTCAGTTCTATTGTACCTTCTACAGTTACAGAAACTACACAGTTTTCATTGATTATGGTGGAAATACAAACTGAATTTCACTTTTGCGCTGCACATATTGTAATATTTGTTTTTTAATATGTTTTCTCTGTTGGAAAAGCTGACTCCCTACGTCGGATCAATAGTACACAATATGTGAGATTAAGTGATGTGAAGTGATGTGGTTTAAATGGACACGGTCCTTTTTGTTGCTTAAAACTCTTATTTTCATACATTAAAGCGAAAGTATCTTTTTGTACACATGAGCACTCAAATGATCAGATGGGTTGTAAACAAGCCAACAGTTCAGCTGAAGTTACTTTAGTGAAATGTCTGAAAAAAATCTGTCGTTGCAAAAGAAAACTGTTATGCACAACTGTAGCAAAGCAAGTGACGTCATTTCAATCGATATCTAACTTACAATCTGGATCGTGGCACACCTCCATAGTGATTAAACAGATACAATATTGACAAAGTTTACTATAGGGACAAGATTTGCAGTTAAAAAAGGTGATATGATTTCAATTAGGGATGTACCAATACTTATACTGGCATCTGGTGTCGGGCCAATACCACGCTCATGTACTCGTATTCGCAAAAATTCACCAATACCACACACTGATAATACTTTATTGCATAAAGCCTTAAATTGCATGAATCTGAAGACCACAGTCAGAGGGTGGCTTGTCATTTCTTATTGTCATTTCGGATTCTAGTGTATAGGGCGAAGGTCACTAACAGTCAGTCCGCATTTGGAGTCCAGACCCATACACTATACAGACCTGGACCTTTAGTCAATAAGTTATTGAAGTATTTTGACGGGGCACTTCTATTTTGACCAGTGCTGCTTTTCTAGACTTTACGTTACTGGTCTAGCAGACCAGGAAATCCAATGACGATTTGCACGTGAGTTAAGCCATCCCTTGTGATGCTACTTAGCCAATCCAAACTGTGCATTCAAGGTGATAAACATTGCGGTGTAAAGCAAGTGACAGATGGAAAGACTAATGAACTATACAGGGAGAGAAGACAGAGAGATGAGTGAGCCGAAGGCAAAGAAAAATAAATCCCCGTGACCTCTCTAAGAGCTAATGAATGTTCCCCAGTGTTGCTTGGATTTTTGGTCAATACAAAAAGCCATTTACTGATTGAGGGGTTGTCAAGGAATGCATGAGTGCAGTAGCTGAAGCCATACTTGAGGGGAAATAGAAACACAACATTTATTTTTAAAAAGCTATTTTATTTATTTTTGCTATTATATTTTTAAATGCAGCCCGTCTTTCCCTTAATGAGAGAAAAAAATTATACATAGCTACAGTATTATATATCTGAATAGTTAAATATTGTCAAAATGTTTTTAAAATGTTCTTTCTTTATTTGATTTGACAGTCAGTTCTTGATAACATGCAGATGCTGATAAAACTACTAGGCTACTTCAATATATATCAGACTGATTCAAATGTGGAGACTGTGCAATAGTTGAATTGAGATATTAAGTTCACTGTGTTAACTGTGTAATAAATTTCATTGTTCTATTTGTCAAATTTCATTGATATTTGTCAAGTTTCATTATGTCAAATGTGAAGACAGTGCTAATGTGGATGCTGTTTAATCGTCCACGATGCACATTTATTTTTTGCCTTTACTTAACAGCACTCTCCTGTTTTTATAGAAGGATATCTGTAAATGACTCCAACTAATTGCTGAATGTCATGGTGTAAATTAATGTCATGAAGAGTGTGACAAATGGATGTCAAATTTAGCTGACAATCAATGTAAACAGATGCATGTCATAGAGCTGCAGTCAAACATTAAGCTGCACTGCAAAGTGACATGTTAAATAACGTATGTCAAACACTGACAATGGAATACCAAATGACTGATACTGACAGATACCTTTTTAAATAAATAAAAATAATGTTTTTTATAGCATTGTTGTTAAGAAAATAATACGTATACATAGATTGGCATAGTAATCTAGAGGAAAGGTAAAGTCTTCCCAGCGGGAAATGTTGGTTGTCGGCAGGAGTGAGGTCTTTTCCTCAGAAATACCAAATAACAAAGCAGGTGGTGGTTATCCTGAATATCCGGTTGTTCATGCTGAGGTCTTTCTGCAAAAATCAATCAGACCATGTGAGTGGTACATTTTAACATCTCTAAAAGACAAAATCTTCAGGCTGAACAAAAAATGTTACTGTTTGATTCTTCTGTTTATGGCCTTCAGCATTACTGACAAGCATGCAGGAGTTAGAGTGTTCGAAAATTGTTGGAAAAGTTTAAGATGCAGGATGTTGCATGCAATTTCCAGATTGTGCCCTCTTTATTCCCAATATACTGAATGATAAACTTGAGTTAACGTCTTTTAAATTGCTTGTTTAGTGCAATACTGCAAAGGCAGTCATTATAGAATCATATAAAAACAAAGAAAAGCAGCATCAGAATTCTCATTTAAGGAGCTGGATTCAGAAAATAACCTGTTTTTGATCAAATTTGCATCAATCACCTAAACCTTTTAAAAGACAACACCTTTGCACTGTATCTATTCTGAGTTGTGTTTGCAAGGGAAAAAAAATAAATAATAATAATAATAGATTTAATTTATATAGCGCCTTTCAGGGTACCCAAGGACACTTAACAAAGTGGAGCAAACATATATGAAAACAAACAAAACAAAGAATAAATGGTGCGCCTGTCAGTCAGTACGGAGGGAACAGCCACACATTTGTCAATACCACCGTCTGCACCGCAGGGAACAGCATCCTTTGTCTAGATGGAAACTTGCGTCTGGAGTAGGGCTGAACGATATATTGTTATCGTATCTATATCTAGATATGAACATTCAAGATATTCATATCGAAAAAGCAACGATATAAACGATATAGATTACCCCGCTCGCCCTGCACGTACAGCTCTGGCAGTCACAACAAACATCCTTTTTACGATTGCCCTTGAATGCACCGCGAAGGTCAGCCAACCACAAAGCTTATTTCATGCTTGTTGTGGATCGACAACTGAAGCCAACCAATGACAAACATACGAGGGCGGGCGTGAGGGAGACGGAAACTGAGACGCACACACACAACTTGTCGAATTTCTAGCTAGTTTAGCGACTTTTCAGACCCTCTTAGCGAATTTATTTCTAAAAAGCGGCTTGCAACAAATTTTGCGATTTATTCAGATCATCAGGGGAAAGGCGAGAAATATATTATATTGTAATTCTCCCGCTGCTCAGAGTCATCAGTCTGCGGCTCCCCTGCAGCAGCGCCGGCTCTCTGTCCTCTCACAGGGCTAGAGGCGGCAGGTGTATATGTGGGGGGGCTGGCTGGGGCAGCAGGAGCGGACGCTGCGGCTGCTCGCTCTGTGGATTTGAGACCGTATAGCTGCCGTCTATTCTATGTTGATCTGTTAATTCTCTGACTTCTTAGTCTTTCTAAATTCCACTGGTACTTTACCAGCGATAACCTGAAGCTGCTGAGTCTCGATCTTCACTCTCACTCTTTATCTCCAGATTAGGATGTCATCGTTCATCTTGTAAAAATGCACATAGTTCGTTTGATCTTCTCCCTCCCTTTACTGTTGTTACTTCAAATATATTTGTCTCTGTAGTGAGTTTGTGATTATTTGGTAAAGATTTCTCTATCAACCATTTGTATATGGCTTAAAATAATCTCTTTATTTTTCGGAAAAATGCTTGGTTTTCACCGAACCCGTAGTCATATCGTATCGATATCGAGTTATAAGTTATAAGAGTTATAAGTTAGCGTTGTTATGCTAACAGCTGATCGGTGAGGCTAACAGCTGAGCGGTGAGGCTAACAGCTGATCAGCAGAGAAAGTGAGTCCATGGAGCCAGTTCTTCAGGTGTGCAGGCTACGAAGGTAGTACCACAGCCTCAGAACTTGTAAAGACAACTTGACTTTCTTCTTTTAGCAGAAAAAAGCTGTTTTGTCACGGATCGAGAAGCAGCAATATTCACGCCAGCGTCCTCTCGCATCCGGGTTGCCATGGAGATAAAAAATGGTCATTAATGGTCATTCACCTGCAGGGACCTGAAGAGAAAGACGTTAATGGAGAGCAGAAAGTTCAGGAGTCTCATAATAGGCTCATTTGTATGGAGGAACCTGTTTCTGCTCTCTGACACATTACTCTTTGATGTTACGACGAGTTTAAAATATGAGCTAATATCCTCATTGCAAAGACAGAGCTCCCAATAAAACTGTCAGGAGGTATTTTTGTGGCTGGGGCACAGGTGTGTGTGTGCGGCAGTGTGTGTTTGTGTGTGCGTGTGTGTGGGGAAGGGTTGTGGTGAATGGTTGTGTGTTGACTGTGCTGTACATGTGTGGTCAGGATGGTCATGCTTCACCAACATTACGTCAATCCTAAATCCCCTGATCATCCTCCGGCCAGCTGATGCCTGGTCAGCGCTCAGTGGCATGCTGTGTGTGTGTGTGTGTGTGTGTGTGTGTGTGTGTGTGTGTGGGTGGGTGTGTGTGAGAGAGAGAGAGAGAGAGAGAAAGAGAGGAATGGTTGTAACATGATATTATAATGATGAAGAGATTTGTAGATAAGTAGAGAGTGATCTCTCATTAGACTGTAGAGCAAATCTGAAACAAATACTTGAAGTGTAGCCAAAAACAAAATAAGCCAACATGTTTTGTTCCATAAATGATGCGGGCAGCTCTTCAGCGAAGTACTAAAGGGAAGCATCATTTCACCAGATATTGTTTCAATCAGACAAGTGGCGTCAGAGATATTAGACAGTCAACTGGTGTCAGGGTTGACTTTTTGTGAATTTGGAAATTAGTCTCAAGAAAATGTCTCTCTTGAAGGAAAAGTTCAGCCAAAAATGAAAACTCAATTATGATCTTCTCATCCCCATGCTGATGGAAAGGCAATGAAGTCTCATAGTCCACAAAACATTTCTGGTGTGTCACAGCAAAACAGTGTTGTGGCATTCTCCTAAACAACTGAAGTAGCTGGGGACTGACACCATACATTGTCGGGCATTATCTAAGACTGTGGAAGCCCTGAGATCCCAAACTGATTGAAAAGACTTGAATTTAGGCGTGGGTGCATGAACTCGACTGTGTGCATAGTTTTAACAAAGTCGAAAATGCTAACTTCCATCAGCACGTTAATAGGAATTCTCATTATGCATTGCCATGGAGCTAAATGACTTATTTTAATTTAACATTTTGACCTGATGATGGCGTAAGATAAAAGGTCAGTAGATAAAATTCTCTCAAATGCATCTTCTAAGAACATCTGTCTGGGAGATTTCACAACAATCCATCCAATATGAGATATTTCATCTGAAACTCATGGTGACACTAGAGGGAAACTCATGGGATCACCAGATCTTTAAAATCCATTGTCTGAGAGTCATGAATGTCTCCAGAAGATTTTGTGCCAATTCACCAAAGAGAGTGAGTTGATCAATTTGCTTTTTTAATTTTTACAACTGGAAGAATGTTTGAAACATCATTAATATGCTGTAGGAGCGATTTATGACACAAATTCAAGGTTCAAAAATAGAGACAAGGCCATCTTTAAGTGAAGAATAGAGCGGTTTATGAATGTCCGCACAACAAAAACTGTGTATGTGTGTGTTTATGTGTGTGTGTGTGTGTGTATGTGTTGGTATGGTCATATTTCTAGGAGGCAGATGGTGCTGAAGCAGGAGGTACAAGGCCGCCCAAAAGTCCTGTATGTATGTGCGTGTGTATGTGTGTATGGTTTACGTTTGTATAGTCTTTGTGTGTGTGTGTGTGTGTGTGTGTGTGTGTGTGTGCGCCCGCGTGAACCCAGCAGGTCCCAGGAAACAGGAGCAAATTCCCAGCAGATCTGCTGGTTCAGACACAGTTACGCTCCAATAATACACACAGCACACTGTATCACTGTCCATTCGTCCATCTGTCTATCTCTCTCTCCTCTGTATGCCTTTAATTCTTTGTCCGCCTGTCACCTACCTAATACACAGCAAGACTTCAAGACAAAGCCTCATTTATTTACCAAGTTAGCTGTGGGTCTTGTTCCGGTTACATTCACGATTCTTAGCGACCAATAGCAAACCAGCCAGCATTTCCATCAGTTTTGAGTTGAACCGTTGTAATCACAGTTGTGTCATCAACAGAGGGCGTTGCACAATGCGCAACAGCGACATGCCCACATCGGTTCTCATTTTTCGTCAAGGATATTACGTCGTTTTTTTTGGTTCCAGCTGGGAACTAACCTTTTGGTTCTGAAACAAATTATTTTTCTTTTACAGATTTTTCTTCTGCATTTTTGTCTTCCCACATCTATGGAAACAAAGAGCATGATCAGATCAAGAGAGAGAGCTGCCCATATACCACTGCCCTTTTCTGGGTGTCTCTGGTCATGTACAGTGGGGCAAAAATGTATTTAGTCAGCCACCAATTGTGCAAGTTCTCCCACTTAAAAAGATGAGCTGAGCTGCCCCTGGCCCGGTCAGCGTAGCGAGCTTGCCTTGAATTACAGCCACCCGAGTTCACAGTAGTCACTCACAGTAACTTCAGCGAGTCTGCGGTTCGCGCAGGTGGAGTCTCATCATCACGATGATCTCACGTGAAAGCCTCTCAGACAGCAGCAGCGTCTCAAAACAGAAGAATGAAACTTACAGCACGGCGAGCGAGCACAGCCGGTTTTGACATGATACGTAACTGACTTATGTGGTAGGATTTAATTTGGTAAAGTTGGAAATATATTCACAGATTCGAACTTCCCGGATCAATAACTCATAAGTGAAACCTTGTTAAAACACAACTGACGGCTCTTTCCTACGGTAGTAAGGAAGACAACGAGCTACAACCGTATTTTCATCCAAACGAGCGTCTGGACATTAACTCTGGTCTGTATGGTCAGCCGTCTGTGAGACGAGGGCGCAGGGACCGTCTACAAAGTGCGACACCGAAAAGAGAAACCTACAAAAAATATTCAATAACTTCACTATTATTCAGAGTGTAGTGTCACCAAAATCACTCCACACATCAGTGGTTTCCTGCTGGTTATTCTACATTTTTTTTGTTTGGGAAAAAAATGTGCTTTGCCATAATTTTGGGGAATTTCTATTGGGAGAAATATTCAATAACATTAATATTCAGTATAGTGTCACAAAACTCACCTCACCCTAATCCTACTTAAAAAACAAACTGTTTTCTAATGTAACATCAACTTGATATTGGTATTTAAAAAACGTTTTGATAAATAATCCATGTGTTATTATAAATTAGGATGTTATGGTATCAGTCTGAAAGGTAAATCAACACATTTTACTCAGTGGTCTTTGTGCCCTGTCATGTGGCCTTGGTGCCCCTGAAAAAAAAAAAGTGAAGGCCAAATGAACTTGCCCCTAAAATGACGAAATTCCCACCCACATGTCATATTTGGCTTTGACTTTGACTGAACATTTGTTCTCAATTTGCAATAAAATATTGGGATATATATCGTATATCTATATTCAGCCAAAATATATCGGGATATGACTGTTGGTCCATATCGCCCAGCCCTACCGGCACCAGAGGAGCTCAGTACATTTGTGCACAGTAATGAGCAGGGGACTAGCTTATGAGGTGTCACAAGCTTTAGGAAAATACACTTTTATAGAACACAATACAAGTATAATCTTTAAAACAATTATTGACAATAATTTAACAAAAAATATATTAACAACCAACCATATACAGTAAAATCACTTAACACAAATACTAGAACAATCTAAAATGTCTGTTCCTCTGTAAAGTAACCTGTCAGTAACCTGAGATTGACAGCTTTCACGCGTCACAGTGGCCCTCGCGCGTAGTAATGCTGCGTTTGAGACAGTAGGAATTTTCCGACCTCCTAATAGAAAAAGTGTACTGGAACGCCACTCAAAGTCAGAGTCCTTACTTGTGAACTCGGCACAAATCCATCTACCCCAAATAATAATCCTGAATCCGTGATCAGTGTTGCTTGCTTCATAGTTGACATCTACCCAGTGCTTGTTAAAATCGTTGTGCTGACATTATCAAGGAAACTCAAAGTTTCTTGTTGCACCCTCTCCAAACCTGGTGCTAATGTTACCTCCGTTGTGGTGTATGCTGAGAGACGGCGCAGCGCAGCACTGCACGGAATAGCAGAGTTTAGCGCGGCGCATCAGCTGCATCAACCAGTAACGGTATATCTGGATGAATGTAGCGAAGGAGACCGCTTGCAAAGTTTCTTTGACAGAGCGAATGATGGTTGCCAAGCATAATATGACAATAGAACCATGGATACTGGCAGCCTAAATTGTTATATTAAAGTTCATTATTCTAACAGCTGCAAGAAATAGCATAACAGGCTTCATAGTCTCTATAGGTGGCCCATTGTGGTTTGTGATTTATTTTCATAAATAGTTTCAAACAGGTGTGTGATTGACCTGGATATGAAGTTCCATAGGGAAAATTGATATAACGTTGGTTTCTAAAGAGACAAGACTGAGCCCACTCCTCGTAAAAAAAGAAAAAAAAAAATTTCAGCAGGGGCGGTCATATTTCAGCAGTGGTAGTCCGCCGCTGCAAGGTGCATATAGGGGAAACACTGATTAAGAAATAGTTTTTAAAGGCCATACTCTCAAAGTTTTTACCCCCAAGGTAAACTCCCATTTCAGGTTAACTTCAGTGGCCAATTGTGGTGGTTCGACTTCAGAAATGTTTTAGATGGGCAGTATAGAATAAGCACCTTTTCTTTATGAATATCTCTGTTTGGTTTAGTGCACCATTAGGCGAAAACTATAGACTGTACCAAGTCTTGGTTGTTCCAAGAGTTCATTAAAAAACTGGCCTCTATGTTGAGATCCTGTAACTTTTCCCTCTCTGAACTTAACTGCTGGGTCACTTATAAAACCAGCCAACAGCTAGAACTATACAAACTTTTAAAGACAAATTTAGACGTATTGTGCTTTGCTGAAAGGATCTGAAATACCCAAATTTTAGGTATTTATACATCAGCAGAATGTGTTGATTGCCGTCACACATGAAGGGAAATAAGCAGCTTGGCTACAATAGTGGTGTTTGTTGTGTTTGAGCTATTTAAACTGTGAATGCGGTTCATTTTATCAATGCAGAGTCTGTATTCTGACAGTAAAGCACAAGCAAAGAGGAGGAGATGAAAAAACATGTACATTGTTTTATTTTGCTCTGCTGAGTTCTTATCGTGGGGGGAAATGTGGAAAGCTCCGCTATCTTGTGCCACAGTGGATGTGTTGTTCTCGAGCTACAATGCTTCTGGTCATATCACAGACTGTCAGAGTTTGTCCTGAAAGCCTTGAAGCAGTTCTGTTTCATTCCAGCAGACTCGGTACAAACTGTCAACAGCCTGAACGCAGAAGCCTCAATCAGATGGGAACCAATGCAAATAATGAAAAAACCCATAAATGACTGTACTCTAAAAGCACACACTGTGACGCTATTTTTAGCAAGGGCCAACCCTTTGTCAAATAAATTGATTTAAGCTTTTTAATGAGTTCTTAATAAATTTGATATAGTCATACACAGTTTGTTAGACACTGATTATATGATGTTGTAGTGGCTGATAATAGCCTAAATCCTGTTTGTGCGGTAGCCCTGAGATTCAAAACACAACGGCATTTAAGAAAATAAATTGACATCTTGGAAAACACAACATTTAAGGAAAATTTGGGAAAAGACAGCCACATTTCACACAATTACAATGACATTTCAAAAACATTTGATGACATTTGGGAAAATACGACATTTTGGAAAAATCAACTTTCTAGTAAAGACAACCACATTTTGGAAGTGATGACGACGGCGACATTTTGAAAAAAAACAAAAAAAACAGCATTTCACAAAACTTTACATTTCAGAAAAGCTTTGAAATGTTGTGAAATGTGTTTTGATCCTCAGGGCTATGGAATTAGATTTGTGCCAAAAGAAACAAACAAAACTTCTTAAATGTCAAACAAAAACAGGAATTTGAGAGAACATAAAACTCATTTCAAAAATAAAACTTAGAACATCAATCAAATAATTTGTCAAATAGTGTAAAATATTGGTCTTGTACTCTTTTAATAATTATTTGATTGCAGTTCTAAGTTTTATTTTTGAAATGAGTTCTATGTTCTCTCAAATTCCTGTTTTTGTTTGACATTTAAGAAGTTTTGTTCGTTTCTTTTGGCACAAATCTAATTCCATACAGGGTCACTGTATGTTCGAGAGGCTTTTTTACCCTGAAAACATTTGACAACATAACATACTTGTTGTCAAATAATGGAATGTGAGCATTAAATTGCATCAGAAAATAAACTGTCTATCAGTAATTTTGATTCAAAACTGTCATCAGAATTAAAACTTTAGCCCTTTTTAGAGTGAACAGCAGGTCTTATGCAGACTTTTCATGGCAGTGTATGAACAGAAAACCTTTTTTCATCTTCTGTGGAATTTCAGACTGACAATTTAACAGTGTATGTCCAGGTGATTAATGTGTGGGTTTGTGATAAGTAAAAACGATACAAAGAAAAACAGTATTTATTTTCTCGTAGAGGAGCACAAGAAGGCTGGGGTGGGAAAATGATAACAGCTGAAAGAGCGTCTTTGTCTGAAACTGGAACAGACAGCAGGGAGGAACTGATGAACCTGCAGACACATGACTTCTATTTACTGATGGCCTTGATGAGTTTTACACACAAACACACACACACCAACAGACACATAGCTGCCAGATGATATAGAGACATGTGCCAAATTAAAGAAAAAAAAAAACAGCATAAAACATCTTAGTTAGATATTGGGCCACACTGTGCCACCAGGGCAGCTGCATGTGACAAAACTAACTAATCTTACCAATTTTAAGCAGTGCAGGTGGTGACTGACTGATACAGGTTTTCCCCTCTGGGTGTGTATGAACATTCAGTACGACGGTTAATTTATTTTTTGTCTTTATTCAGTTACCCATGAAAAATTATTTCCCTGTGCACACAAAGCTTAATCCCACGGATGATGATGTGTAAATATTTATATTGTTGATCTGGTTGTTATCAGATGACATCCATCCAGTTTGCATATGATTACAGCTGTATGTCACTCTGATGTGTTTAACAGCCACAGAGACACTAAATGCAGCTTTCCTGCATAATACAAAAGAAGGTCAAAGACACACATCCGCTACAGCTACAGCAGCATCGTATACAAATACAATACAAATAAACACTTGATAGAAAATATGGAAATGATGTGTATGCTAATATCAGTAGTGGGGAAATTTTATATATGATTATGTGGCTGCACTGGTTCTGCACATACACATGTAAACATATTTGTACAGGTGAAAGACAATTTCTAGTTCCTTATGTTCTCTCTCTGTAACCTTTCCCCTACTGTAGCCAGGACAACGATACTGTTTCTGTTTGGAGGAACCAGCGCCCGATCTGTCCCAGCATGCCTCTATCTGTTTGCCATTCACTTCTCCCTCTTTCTCTTCATCATTACTCTATGTTTCAGATGGATGAAAGGATGAATGAACAATTGGATTGATGGATGGATGGACAGGACTTTGAGGGGAAAAAGAGCTCACACAGTTGAGGATTGATATACTGTATGCTGATATGCTGTGAGGCCGCCCATGTAAAGACATTCCCAGTTATAAAGTTAGGAACTGAGCCAATAAAAGCCAGGAAAACCAAAAACAGAATATTGTGACAACACAGTACAGGTTAAAGTCAATAAAACCTCAGGTTTCTTCCATTTTTTTTTGTTTAATGAGGTCAACATCAGCTCAACACTAGAGGATCATTTGGCAGATTTTGAGTCCAGTTTGCCCTTCCTGACAATCATAGGGATGTGCCCAAATTGAAGCATGTTAAATATTTACAACATGAAACCCTGTATTGTAAAAGTAACAGCGATGGATTATTGAGATGTAACTTGAAGGAATTATGACTGCAACTAACAATTATCCTTATCTGTTTTCATTATCGATGAATCCGCCAATCATTTTCACAGTATTGTTCAGATCAATTTTCCCAAACTCAAAGTGACATCTTTAAATTGCTTACTTTGTCCAACAGACAGTCCATAACCCAATCTATCTAATGCAATTTTTTTTGTTGCTCGCAGGAAGTACGAGAGCAATGCTGGCCACCATCTAGATCTTTTCTAGAATAAATGCTAAAGAAATAAAACTACATCTTCCACTATTCAGCTTCACCACACAGTATACATTTCTGCTACTTGCTGTCTCTTAATCAGATCAAAACAAAAGTCAGAGGCAGCATGTGATCATGGGAGTTATTGTCTTTATTGATAAGCAGTGTTGACTGAATGAAACACTCTGCTGACTAGAGTTGTACAATAGTATAATATGATAAAAGTTCTAGTTGTTTTGAGACATTCAGTGGTTTAAGCTAAACCCAGACAATGAACAGTACTTATTGAACTCCAGCTTCTGAATAAGTCACCACTGGCAGTGGAGAACTCAGGTAAGGTCAGCTGCCGTAGTGCTACTGCTATTCAAACAGCCAGAGTTATGAAATGTTAATTGGATCTGTTGTATCACTGCAGAGCACAGTGACCTGGACACTGCATCTGTGAACGAGTACATAACACCTTGTCTATTAATCGCGGAGTAGATGAACACGCCAAATGTAACCATGGCAAATGCATACATCAAAGATGTAGATTCAATATAAGTATTAAAAACTACCAAAAATGAAATTACAAAGATTAAACACAAGCTAAAATAGAGCTTCATCAAAAGCTGAAAGTTATAACCAGGTGCCAAAATTAACAGTGATAAAGGCCAAAGAAATTGGTAGTTGAATGGTTTGTATGGCAGAATTAAAATGTTCCTTTAATGGATACAGGCTGTTCCCTTTTCAGTTTCCTCTTCATGTAGGAAGAACAGGAACACTTCAGCCTGCTGCTGCCTGTATGATCCTTATCAGGCAGCCGGGGCAGGCGTCAAGTGAGGTGGGGGCAAACACTGTAAATCAAAGCTACCCCAATGGGGGTTATTTCTTTTATGACCTTCAGGGAGTTGGGTAGGTGACAGAAATATGAGAGACTGCAGAGACAATTAATTCACTGCGGTAAATGTCAATTTTATAAAACTTTCCTCTAACTTTTTTTTTTACCTTGTTTTGTTTTTTGACATCAAGTTTGTTGGGGTGATTTTTTTGGAGGGTTTTATATACTAGAATGGGCCTGCTCAGGTTTGTCAGTCACATGTTCTTTTTTTAATTTATTTTTGATTTTTTACTGTTGGATTCTGTCTTAAGTGTATTTGCTCAATGACATTATCTAGAAGCTAAATGCCGTGACTATCATGATGTGCTCTTCTTCGGAGGAATTCTGGTTACCGTCACTCTGATGTTTATCACTCTGTATCCCATGGGAGTTTACAGTTTAATTGTATCAGGAACTAGAAAATACTGTGCAGGAAGCCGAACGTCAACTTCAGTTCTGAAGGGAAAGTGGAGTAATGTGTTGTGACTGATGAAATGCCATTCTATTAAATAATTGTATTAAAGTTACAGTCGCTTATTTTAAAGAGAAAATAAAATCCCCCAAACAAAATTAATATTATTATTTGGCAAACAGCTCAGACTCTTTACTTATTTTCTCTCTTGGCTAATGTCCCTCTCCCGACCCCAAATTCCTTATTCAAGAGAAAGCGAAGAAGTGATTTTGTTGACAGACACATCGACACATTTTGAAAAAGGTCAACTAGGGACTATTCAAGGCCCTGCAGCCTCAGTCCATTACCGCACCTGCAAACTAGTTTGGTCGACATGTGGTGACAGTTTTCCTTTCACTCTCCGCCGATCTGGGGGTGACAGGGTGGAACATGAACAGGACGTAACTGAACCGCTGAACTCAGAGCTGACCCTGCATTCACACTGAGAACACTTTGGATGATGGGTTGCTTCACTCAGCCTGGCTGTGGATGATGGCAGGAGTTGTGTTTTTTTTTAAATGGTCTGTCTCTCCAGTCATCCTAAAGATGTGTATTTTGCTGCTCATAGGTCATCTGTCATACAATTTAATAAATTACCATGGCAAGTTATTAAATGCCAATTACTTGGGGAAACAAAAACTCCAAAAATCATAATCAATTCAATATAAGTAATTTCGTACAAATTAAAGGAACACTTCAACAACTGCAACACTCTTTTGCTATGAAGCTCCAGAAATGTTTTGTAGACTACGAAACTTCACCCAGGGGTGAGTTTATAATGATTGTGTTTTAATTTCTGGGCGAACTGTTCATTTTCTGCTGGGTTGAGCTGACATATCATGTCAAGTAACTCTTAACTGAGCCTTAAAAGACACCAATGTTGTGAAACCTTGCACATGTATAGTAGAAGTATAACCTGAGGGGAGATTTTTATTATTTTTATTTTTTTTAAATCTTACTTTGGGGCACAGTAAGCAAGTGTTTTTTAAATCAGATTTGAATAGTGATTATTTATGCAGCTACTGAACATTTAGGCCTGGATTTTTCCTCTGATGTGCTCGATATATACGACATTTCCTTTGCCTGTGGATATAGAGATTGGTCTGTTTGCTCTTCATTGAATGATTTGTATATTGAAAAACAATAATCTGACATTTACGCTTTCATGTTTTATATTGTGGAGACATTTTGTTCCGTCGTCAGTCTGAGAGCAAGAGCATCGGCTAAATGACCACCAGTGTAAATGTAAATGTTGAGCAGTATGGATTGAACAGCATGAGACAGCAGCAGCGGGTTACATAAGGTGGATTTTAGCTTTCATTTCCTCCAGGCTCTCCTGCTCTTTGCTCAGGTTCACCTGCTGCTGGTGGCTTCTTGCCCACCTTCTGTTGGTGTTTATTTCTAGACCAAACCTCCTCCCCCCCTTTTTTCCTCTCTACCTTCATCTGTCCCCCTCTCTCTTACGCCCCTTTATCACCTCCACCTCTCGTCCGTCTCTTTGTTTCTTACAAAGACATTTTTTGATTAATTTCGCTGCTTCCTTTTTCATTTCATCCCTCCTCCACCTCTTATCTATTCTTGCTCCTCTCTGTCTTTCTATCTCTTCACCTTGTCCTTTGTACCTCCCTCTGTCCACCTCCTTACATTCCTCATAGTCACTCTTTCTTCATTAGCATTTTGTTTACCTTCTTTCCTTCCTTTTTTCATCTCTCTTCTGTTATCAGCCTCGCATTATATATTTATTTTTCTCTCTTCCCTCAATTGCTCTCCACCTTTCTCTATTGATTTTCCTCTATCCCTTCTCTTCCCATGCTTTTCTCTCCATTTATCCCATCACCCATTTTTTACCCCCTCCATCTCTCTGTCTCCACAGGTGTGTGTGTTCTCTCTGTCTCCCCTGTATGAATAGGTCTCTCTATCTTGGCCTAGAAATACTGGACACGGAGCCTGAGGGAAGCTTCTGCTCTCCTTCTGTCCCAGCTTTGAAATGATCTTACATTTTTCTGTGCTGCCATTTATAACAAGTGTAAAAGGATTTTGTAGATTAGATTCCTAGGATTTACCAGGATTCCCGATCTTGGCAGGATTTTTTAGGAAAAGGGGTATAAGCAAACTGTTTGGTGACTCTGTGTGAAAAGAGCTACTGCATACTACCCAGCTTACACTAGCCAAGCTAACATTAGCATGGCTGGTGAAAGAGGCTTAAATGAAGGTAGCTAATCCATGGTCACAGCTGGATAACATTCTGAATATGATAATGCTTCAGTTGTAGATATTTATATTTCACTGATGTTTGACACGCTCACTGATTTTAGATGATTCTTCTGCCTGAACATGTCTTAAAGGGATGTTCTGGTGTAAATTTAATCCATGGTCTAACACACCGTGAAACTATGTTACACTCCCTCTCGAGAGATCAAGTTAGCAGACCGCTAATTTACGGAGTTTTATCAACCTCAGAAACGACCACACGACAACAATACACTGCAGTAAATGGATCCAAATATAAACCGCCACCAAAAAGCCACAAATATTTCTCAGAACAGCATCAAACTTCAGCAACAGTACAAATAGGGTCTCAGCACATAGTCCGGGGCATCTAACATCCGCTAGCTTAGCTGGATTTCTACTGAAAAGCTGACTAAATTTATCACTCTTCTGCAGCAGCTTCCTGTTGACGGGAAGTCCCGACGACTCGATTACCGAGTGCAGTAGAGTTCCGCGGCTCATAGATGAAAATTTATGATTATGACTCCATGGAAAAGCAATCAAAGTTCATATGTGTCTTACCTGCCAGTTTATAACAGTTATTATCGAGAGCGGACAGGGAAAAGAACGGAATTGAGCATTTCTAACCGCACTCGGTAATCGTCGCGTCGGGACTTCCCCGACCCGGAAGTTGATGGAGGAGAGTTGAAGTCTGTTTTTAGCTTCCCAATAGCTTCCCTAGCTAAGCTAGCGGAGGCTAGATGCCCCAGACTATGCGCTGAGACCCTATTTGTACTCTTGCTGAAGTTTGGTGCTGTACTGAGCATTATTTGTGGCTTTTTGGTGGCGGTTTATATTTGGATCCATTTACTGCAGTGTATTGTTGTCGTGCGGTCGTTTCTGAGGTTGATAAAACTCTGTAAATTAGCGGTATGCTAACTTGATCTCTCGAGAGGGAGTGTAACACAGTTTCACGGTGGATTAAACTTACACCGGAATATCCCTTTAACTAACCATTTAGTTTGTCACAGAGGAAAACCTGACAGTAACTACATGTTAAATTTTATTCAATAAGGAATTTTCATTAAGTATCAGCAGGCAAGATCTAATTTTGGTCACCAAACAGAAGAAGTTAAGCTTTCAAATGCATTTCACCTTCTTCACCATCAGAGGAACTTGGAAAAAGTTAATTGATAAAGTTTACTTGAGGTCACCTACCAAATTGTTAAGAGTGAACATAAAGTTGGTGCCGTACAGTCTATAATGTCTCCAAAGAACATCAAAATCTGTTTTTCTGTCAAAGGACATCTGGCATAAACATAAAAGTGGTATTAAATGAGATTTTCTTCACCTCACTACACAAATCATTCTAATACACAGCATCTGCAGCAGTATATTCTACCGTTGATCAGGCTCATACACAACAATCCCCCTTTTGTGAATTACCTTCTAAGAGTGCCACAAACAAATGAGAAATCCTTATTATTATTCAGTCTTTATCATGATGATGAATTCCCTCTTTATTGTAGCTTTACACTGGATTGCTTTAAGCTCTACTTAAATCTTATGCATTAGTCATCACCTGACTTTTACATTTCTGTTACATACAGTCAGCTGCAGGTTGTGCCTCAGGACTGTCAGAGGTTTTGCGACTCTGCTCTTTAAATCTTGATAAGACAGAAATGACTTAATGCCTCCTAATTCAGTCACATACTATGGATTGCATAGCACCACCCACATTAGTCTCCCTCTCATTTCTAACCACATGGATAGCCCAGGGCCTGGAGTTAGAGAGCTGTATGCACAGACTTAATTTGTAGTGTTTACACAACTGCAACACAAAGCTCAGCTGCAATGACTAAACTATAGCAGTTAATTACCCGTATCCATTAGGGTAAGACAGAACAAGATGTTACGGGAGTAACTGTTAGTTGCTGTTGAGTCACTTGGTCACAAACAGAGTGGTCAGCACAGTGACAAGAAGGATGGAAAAGGCTGTTATCACTTCAGCTTGCAGGTTATGAATCTCTAAACCTGCTTACATCTGGCTGAAATCAGCATTTACTCCGTGACAGTAATAACAGGTGAGTATCAGCCCCAGCTCCAAACCCAGCAACACCTGGATGGACATGCTAATTTCAGCCCCTTTCCAAACACAATTATCATACTCAGACAAATCAAATCAAAATTAGTCCAACAGGGCGGAAAACATGTTAATCTGTCAACATTAATCTCTGTGAAAACAAATTGCATTTTATTTTATTACTTTATTAAAATAATCGTTATTGTTTTTTTCAATTCTTAGAGCACCAAAAGCCGAATGTTAGCTAGTTCAATAGACACTAGTTGATAGAAAAAAAGAAAATCTCACCTCCAATTCTCACTGGAGAGGAAAGCTCATCATGACCATGTCTCTCTAATCACCCGGACTTGTTTAACCTTCTGCTTTTTTCCCTCACAGCAACATGTTACTACAGCAAATAGTTGCACCAGGCTAATCTCCATTTTGTTTATGAATGCTTACCCATGAGTTTACGTGAAAGTTATCATGCGAGAATGTGCATTGCTCCCTCTGGTATAATAACCTGATATATAATGTGTAATGTGCTATTGTTTAAAAATCGTGTAGTGTGTGCCTGTTTAAGATAGGAGAGCAGAAAATCTTTGGAGTTTTTGTTAACGTGTGCGTTACAACCCAATTTCAGAAGGATTTTAAAGGTCCTATAGTGTAACCCAGCTTCAGTCTGCAGAGCCATGGAGCTACAGTGCTGAAGCCCCAACCCCACTGCTCCACAGAGTGGTGTTATGATATTTATTCAATGATAATTTTACACTGAATGCAGTTCACTTCTTATGCATGTTCAACATGAGCTTAATAAAATGTGTTACCAATCCACTTGTTGCATTTGTCATTGAAATTTTCATTTTTGCTTAGAGGAAAAAGTTGTGAGTCAGACAAAACAAATTTTAACATTTGCAGTATCAACAGACATGAGACACAAACACACACACACACACACACACACACACACACACACACTGAGACACAGTCATCCAAATACCCTAACAGCACAGTCCTGGCCAAGGCCCAAAGGCTTGAGAGCACAGGCAAAGTGGGGGGGGACTGGAGGCACAGCCCACAATCTGGGCAGATGGAAGGTGTGTGTGTGTGTGTGTGTGTGTGTGTGTCATTGTGTGTGTGTTTGTGTGTCAAAGAGAGGAGGGACAGTGTGAGAAGTGGGTGGAGATGGGACTCCTGAGGGAGTGTTGAGGTGCCTCAGCAGCACTTTGGTTCAGAGCCTTCGAAGGCGCTGAGGTTGAAGTTAGCGGCAGTTGACACACACTCCTACAACTCTGCATGTGTGTTTTTTACCGTATCTTTTCTCTCTGTTTTCATGGACTTTATACCAGACCATTATGGGAGTACGCCGGTTGTTGCTGGCCTGTCGAGGGATTGTTAAAGTCTCTGGAGTGTGAGGGGAGAAGAGACTGATACTCCTGGAACAGACACCTTACTGTACCTGGTAAGTTTTCCTTGTCGCTCATCTTGCATGCTGCTTCACGCCACTCCACAATGTTTATTTATGAACAATAACACCACTATTTAGTTTTACAGTATTACTAAACACTGCCCAGGAGTGCATATAAACAAAAGTGCCTCAGATGGAGAACACTTCTTGAAATGCATAAATCAGACAAATGTGGGAAAAACCTTACCTGACCTTTTTGCACATTATGCTTCTTGAATCATCTTCTAGTTATAATTTTGAACTAACAATGTGCTTTTGAGCTCCTTGCGGTGCATTATGACGCATTTTGAGCACCAATTAAGAAATTTGCTTTATTTCAGAGTGGGGAGAGCGTGTGCATATATGGCTCTGTGTGTATGAGTTGTCATTAGAGTTTCATGAAGGATTTGTGTTTCTGACAGTTTTAGCTTGGAGCGTTAACATGGGAGGGGAGGTAAAGAGCAGCAGAGGCACATGTCAATGCATGCAGCTGAGCTCTTGCTGTTTGAAGCTTTGGTCAAAGAGTCCCTCCCTTTGCTTCCTCTTTTTTTAATTTCTTGTCCTGGAGCTTATTTTCTCTATGTGGAGTAGAATTGCACAATCATGTTTTTTTCAGTATCCACAATGTTTGCAATGCAACAGCACGACAAGAATTTAAAAGTGTTTGTCTTAAATCTTGAGCTAGTTTTTCTCTCTAACTGAAAGAGTGACCATTGAGTCCTGTCACTTCCCAATGAAGCCAGTTGAGATGGCATGTTTTTTTTTATATGGAGGATGGCAGGCCAGGATAACCTGAAAGTTCATGTCTGTAAAAGTGACTTTACATATAGAAGAAAAGGGCAGGTAGTTGTTTCGTAAAGAGAACCACTCATTAATTTTCCTGAACCCCATTTGACCTCAAAGTTGTTTGAAGCTTTATAGTGTTTAGATGTTTCTTTCAATTGATGCTTTAATTATATCGGCATATCGGTACATAATTGTTTTTTTTATGAACCCCAGAGAAATGCCTTATCTCTGATAAGGAAGTATAATTTGTCAAAGTAAGATTAAGTCAGTTTTCCCATCAAGTGAAGTTTCTACAGAAATGCGGCAATTTTGCAGTCAAGCACGTGCAAACCATTCAGTCTGGACTGAGAGCTTTCAAAATCATCTGATGGGCAATTTGGCAAAAGCTTAGCCTCATTAATGACAGTGTAGATAACACGGCTGTTTGAAAAAGCTGAGATAAAGTCCAGACTTGACTGAAAGGAAGGCTGGAACTGCCCGCCGTAAAGGATGTATGGATATTACCCTCATGCAATTAGGCTGTTGGCCTCTTCAACTGTTTTATGGCCCAACTTGCTGTCTGAGTGAGTGTAAGCTGTAGAAAGTCAAAGAAAGTTATGAAAGTAGCCACAGAAAGACTTAAAAAAAAGCAAGAAAACACCATGAAAAAAGAATAGTGATGGATAGATATGAAACACACCCTAATGCAAACAAACATGCATCCCCAAAGAGACTCACACCTTTTTAATCCCACCACCGACTACTCATCTTTCACAGTGAGGTTGAAGCAAACCCTCAGACTGGCTGAGTTGCTAACAGGGAATACTGCTGAGGCATTTTTGACCCTCCCTGTAATTATGGTATTTGCTGTGAGGCCTGAGTGACCCTTTGGGTGTGTTTGTGTGAGTGAGTGAGTAAGTGAGTCTGTGTGTGAGTGTGTGTGTGTGTGTGTGTGTGTGTGTGTGTGTGTGTGGAAGAGCAGTTTAACTTGAAAGGAAACCCCCGACCACTCCACTCAACCTTCCACCCATGACACGATCTAACCCCTGCAGCGCTGGAAAGAGACACCCCAGAAAAAACAGCAGCTTTCAATATTGTACAGTATGGTGTGATAGAGAAGAACTATAAATATCATTATAATAGTGCAAGTAATATTATAAAATATTCTATTGCAGTTATTCAGGCAGTCCTATTTTTCTCAAGGGTCTACTTTTATAATATGAGTGTGAAGCAGTTAAACAAATAACTGCCAGGCCCCAATGCAATTTTATTCTCATTCTGTCTCCACTTTTTCTTTGAATATCATCCAGAGCCTTTTCATGACTTCACACATATTTATGACTGCCCAGAGTGGTGTACCACCTCAGCTTTTACAGATGCTATGAAAGTAAAATGTTCTGCTCTTGTGGAGTAAAGCTTGAAGAATTATTCTGAATCCTAGCTCAACAGCAGCAACACTCACAAGATGTAAAGAGCTTCTCTGAGACAAAAAGCTTCAGTTGGTGAAGACTAGCCGATATTTTGGCATTCATATGCTTGACCTTGATTCTTGCTTGATCCTGCTTGATTCTGTTATCTACTATTAGAGATTTTGTCTACCATTCACACCTCGTTTTAAGGAACAGTTCACCCAGTCATGAATTTTCAGTCATTATCTACACCCCTCCATGTTGATGGAAGGTCGGGGGAAGTTTTGTAGTCCACAGAACATTTGTGGAGCTACACAGCAAAACGGTGTTGCAACAGTGTTCCTAAAAATAACAAAAAAAAACAACAATGTCTCCGACTTGTGCACCCAGTTCAGACAGGACTAATGCCTTTGGCTTAGCAGCTACAGTGAAGATTTCAGCTTAATAAAGAGTGTAAATATCCTGCCTTTCAGTGCTTGTTTTCTTGATGAGAATTACCAAATTTATGTTTTGTATCATAGCCTGATATGACACTTCAGGAAAATAATGATATTTCATCAAAATCACAAATGAACTCAGGATTGAAATGTATTTATTTTTTTTAGATTAATGGCATTGTAGCTGTTATAGAATACAGAAGACATCATTTGAGTTCCGCCTATTTGACATCATGATTGTGCTGTTTCCATAGAGGAGCAGGACTTATATATTGCTTTGAAAAATGGGACCACAGTGAGTAAAGATTGAACAAGAGCAAGAAACTGCTGCTGTACCTGCCTTTTTTAACCTCTGAAGGTGACAGTTCTGACCCTGTTCTCAGGGATTTTGAGTTTCATCAGAGTTTGCTGTAGTCCTGACAGGGTTAAGTACCTTCAGACCAAAGCAGCTCAGGCCTGTTAGCTCATCCCAATATATCCACACAGCTCCAGTTAAAGGCATCCACGGCTTGGCGTCAAGCTGTGGGTGTGAGAGAGGTTAGTTTGGAGGCCGCGCCCTTCCCAACCCCTGAACCCTTCCAGACAGAGGTTAGCATTGTAACCCAAGCCTCACAAAATCCAGGAGGTCTGAACTTAAATACACTACTGCAAAGGCACCAGCTGTGAGTTTCTGCAGACCGCATTCTGAAGGAATTAACAGTTACGTTTTCACTGATTCAGCTGATGCTTTTATCCAAATTTTAATTGCTAGATTAGATTAGATCTGTTTAGATTAGACTTGGAATGAAGGAGCTTTTGCAGATCACATCTCAAACTGGCTCCATGCCATAAAAGTCAATCCTTCGATTCTGATACTAATGTTGTTTGAAATATAGGAATAATGTCCCATGAATAATGTAGTCCGACACTAATGCATGAAACAAAAAGAGAAGGGTGGAGTCCACTGCTGAGTGGAGATTGTTGTGCAGAGGTTAAGAGTCAGAGTCATTGAGCACTGATAACAGTCCTGCAGGAAGAAGTAATAAAGTGAGAGCAGCGCAGAGGGCTCGGAGGCAGTTTCCATCGATTAGAACAAGTCAGAGCAAGGAGAGGGGAATAAAGGAGTCTCATCCAGCTGTACCTCTGACCCTCCAACACCTGATTTTAATTGGGAGGGAGATGTCAGGGAGAAGTGTACCTGCAAAAGTCTTTGTTCTCTCTCAGGCTCTTAGGCCTGTTACTGACGTGCTATCAGTAAGGGTCTGCCCTAGTTTTTGTGGTGTGTCCAGCATCGTTGGCACTGGTCGGCCCATGCTGGCGACTTTTCAGCAATTTAACATGTTTCATCAGCATCAGAGCTTGATGCTTGTTTTTGTAAGGCAACAATTGACTTGAAGGCATGACTTTTTAGTGTAAATTATCTCAATATGTAATTTAAATGTATATTAATAAATACATTATTAGTTAACTGACCAGTCTACCTAGTGCCGACTAGTTTGCGACAGTTCATCGAGTAATCATGCACGTCCCTATTTAGAATTGCTGCAGGAAACTATAAATGTCACCACTAACAAAAACTGCAGTGTAAGTGTAGCTTTAAATTTCTCCTTAACTGTTGTTAATGGTTGTGCTTCCTACTTCAGGTGTTTTCCAGAGGCTCCAAGCCCCATCGTGGTGTGCACCCATAGTTTGGTAATGGTAAACCTCAGCTTTTGAATATTGATTCTTGACTGTAATGATAGTTGTGATGACTGAGATTGACGAAAAATAAAAGGTCACCTGATGCCGTCCCTTTTCTTCAACAAATCTTTAACCTTCCTCATCTGCTAGTTTGCCAGTTTTCTGCAACATGCTGATTGGTGTTGTTTATCACTTCTGAGAAACACTCTGTCAGACCCCAGAGAACTTGAACAGGGCCTGAAATGCTAAAGACCTGCACGTCTCAGAGAGTAAATGGGACCAGCTGCTGTAACACCTTGTTGTAGCACTTAATTGTCCAATTTGACATTTTCAGGTTATTTCACTCTGTGAATCTTAAAACAGGAGCGAGACATCGCTTGTGCTTTGTAGTCAGCAAATTCTGAGTGTTTTTTTCACGAGGATACAAGAGTTTGTACTTAATAGACTGACATCGGGCAGAGCCTCCCCATCCATCATGGCTTAATACTGCAGCACAGACTCATTACCATGTGAGATTGTACCAAAGTACAGACCAGGGATGTTTTTTATAGATAGGGAGGAAATTGAACTCTGCAATTATGCAAATGAGAGGTCGTCTGAAAGTAAGTTTAATTTCATGTGCAGGAAAATGTGTTGGCGTCGTCATAGCTAAGCCGGGACAGACATGATTCCTCAGAGAGATTAAAGGCCAACACTTTATTTTAAGTCCCCCTATGTATCACCTTCTGGCACGATTTAGACACTTTATATGTATGTAACGCTCTGTAACATAGTTGTAATCGGCTGTCATGATGTAAGTCAATCGTATTTTTGTAAAACAAAGCCCCAGCGGAATTGTCCAGATATATCAATATCTGCTTCTGTGTTTACTGATATGCGCTGATATGGATTAAATATGATTTATTATAGAGAGTTATGCAGATAAAGGTTCTTGGGATAATTTCTAATTATCACATTTGAGTGAAGTTTACTTTCTCAGTGCACTGATGTCATTTAGGAGGTCATTGTTAAACTGTCAAAAATCATGCCTCCATTATGTACAAATCTATGAGTCAACAGTTTTATGTATAAATTCTGTGTGTATATAACAATGTATCTATCAAAAGTTTTTCACGCGTATTAATATTGGCTCCAAACATCCAGTATCAGTTGAGCTCCTAGAGTAAAATGTTAAAGATATATTATGTTACATTTCTGCAGTTATATCTGTAAAAACAACCAGTATTTTGTTGAGTTGTGTTACATTACATTATTTTGAATGTTTTAAACCCAAAAAAATCCAAAAGTTTACTCAAAGTATGTTTTGTATTGGTCACCTGTCATGTTGGTGAACGTGAAGTCATATCACATAGATTTTCATCAGCAAAGTTTTTTCTTTGCGTGGTTTTAATTGACAGACCCCTAGTGGCTGAAGTGACGTACTGTGCGTGTAATGAATGACATAAAACATAAACATGAATAAAACATTGACTGTTAATTAACATTGATTAACTGTTCATACCCTCATACAATCATTTACAGATGATTTTAAATGTTTAATAAATGTGTTCAAACTCATGAAGACACGTTGAGCTTGAAGGGTGAGTTTACAAAAAATAACTACTCATTTCCCACTTGCTAGACAGATTACAGAGCTTTCAGCTACATTCAGTTGCTCTCATCAGCATTCATACAGCGTGATGAGGAATTTATGAATAATTAAATCCTTCATTATAAATATGATGATCCTTCATTAAATATATATATATGTATACTTAATAGAATAAATTCAGTAAAACATAATATAATATATCTGTCATATTTATATAATCATAAAGACGTTCAGGGAGTTTATATCGTTATAACTATGCTATATTGCCAGTAATGAACTGCTCATACTAATTATTGATGCATCAGTGGAGGAGTTATCTAAAAATACATTAAAATGTCCCTAAATCCAGGAACAGCTTATTGTTAATGATTGCAATTAGTTTTTAGATATGCCCTATAAATACCTACTTGTGGGGGTTATCATTGAGGTTGCACCGTAGGATAAACACTAAAGGCTGTTTTCTGCAAGGATGTCGAAAAATGTTTGATGGATAAATAAACCCGTATTTTCATCTACGGAGAGGTCTGTCTGGTTTTTAGTGATTCCTTTGAAACACCCACATCCAAAACCTTCAATATTATATTTCAGCTGAATCCCGCCAGCTCCGTCTGCTCTCCTTTCTTTTGGAGAATGGGGGGTGTAATCACTTCACAAAACCCAGGAAACAGGTCGATGGGATGAATACGATCAGGAGGAGGAGGAGGAGGGATATTGCGGTATAGTTTTCCGTGATAAAAGGAAAACCCTGAAATCCTTTAAGTCCCTCATAAGACCACTTTCCACCATTACAATTTACCGGCATTTAATGGTGAAAAAACCTTTGTACAAACATATGGAGATAATTGCCTGTATGCCAATGGGCCTGACGGGACCTGCTGAGTGCTGCTGGCTCTCTCAGATCAAACCACATTCCCTGCCCTCCCATTATAAAATGCCCGGGGCGTTTACAAAGCCAGATTGGCAGCTATATGGATCCATGATTCAACTTGTCTGTGTTGCAATAGCCATCACACAGGAAATGAGTGACGACCTTCACAATGAGAGAAGTGCTGCATGTGGTTACGAGTAAGTTACAGATAGGACTGATGAGTAAGTGGATAGTGACTAAAAAATGATAAAGCAAGAACTGACACACCAATAGCTGGAACTTATATCTTATTGATTTTACTATTTCTAACACTAATTAATTTGTTTAGCTTTAAATGCTTCAAAGATAAACATTGGGGTTTTTTGGTCAACCAATTAGTTTTGTCCCAAGACAAGAAAAGAATGAATTAATTGATAGAGAGGTGATGGCTTTTGCTGTTGCAGCCCCAGATTTATGTATATTTTGGCAAAAAATTTAACATTTTAATTAAATCACTGTTGATACCTGCTGTTAGATATTCTGACCCCATAGCTCTCTTTTGCTTGGTCTTATGGTGCAAAAGCAAAAACCTTAGGGTTTAGTTCTCTTAAGTTTCTTAGTTATTGTATCTCTTGCCACAAGAGGGGGGTTTGCTGGGTTTGGAGTAGGGGTGGGAGGTGTAGATCACCCACAAGAAAGGGAAACGAGGGATAACTGCTAATTGTTGGCATTTAGTTGTGTAGATATATGTGCATGCTTGTGTTCACACACAAGGACATATATGAATGAAGACCTTGTTCTTGTAGATCCAGGTAAATATCTGTGAACTTCTTGTACACATGTTCCAAGTAAAGGTATATATCTATACGCATGCTTGTATAGTATTTTCATTTGTATGGTAGTTAATCGCATGTACAAGATACCATAAATTGATTTTATGGGACAGCATATATGGGTATTTGCACAAGCTCTTTTTGTTAACATGACTTAATGGAAAAAAAGAGTTCGCAAAATAAGAGAAAAGTGAAAAGTAAACCAGGTGAAGGTATAAAATGTGTTTTGGCCTCCCACTGTTTTTATCAATTTTTTTTTGAGCCCTTACCAATATTAAGTTGCATATAAGCAATTCTAGAAATGGTTTCGATGGCTGAGTGTCATTAACAGGTTGTTAAACAGTGATGCTTTGGGTTGGTATAGTTGGGCCAGCTACCAACCCAAAGCATCATTGTTTGACAACCTGCGAATGACACCCAACAATCAAATTTCTTAAATTTTGCACTTTTAATTTTGATTATACAGTATACAGTATTTTTCTGGGGTCAGTGATTAATCAGCCTGAGCTACACTGTTGCCAACAGTAACAGTTTCGGTTGGTAATGTTTAAACTTTGTGAGTCTGTTTGTCATGATCGCAAAATATGTGTCTCTTAGTGTCAGGAACATACACAGAAAGAGTTCGAAGATGTGTTGTCTCATGTAATATTGCACTAATCACTACTGAGTAGGCATGGGTCAGAATGTAGGCATGCTGACAGGCATGCGGCTGGTGTTATCTCATTGCAAGATGGTCTCTAGTGTATTCTGTTTGTTTAATTTAACTGAGTTTATTTCTCAGGCACAGTGCATACTAATTAACATTACTGTAAATATGCCAGAATTAGCCAAGAGGCTAGTATTCGTCTGTAGTCCCGAGCCAGGTCTAAATTTGGTAACCTAAAATCAAGAGTTCAAGAATCAAGTTTTTGTCTGAAGCACGTCGAAAAAAGCCTGAATCGTTTGGCGGTTTTATCCTAATCAGCTGTCAGACGAGGAGTGGCATGAGTGTAACTCCACCTCGCTGAGTGTGAAAACTAAATGTAAACAAAATGGCTGTTGGGGATGTAATCCTAGAATGATTAATAGCAGTGATTGCAGTCACTGCCATCAGTGGATAAAAACTACGTCACAGGTACCTACAGGAGGAATACCATTAACCTCTTAGGTCACTTGTCAGTCCACCCTAACAGTAAAGATATAATGAACAGTACACTACAAATATGAGCCAAAGCCAAAGCCAAACATGTTTCAAAGAGCTTTCAAAGCCATGATCACATGGGTGGCAAACATGAAGCAGTAAAATCTCCCTGAGTTGCAATTAAGACTGTGTGTGTGGGTCTGCTGTGGATTTCCACATTATTGGGTTTCCAGCAGAGGATGACAACTCAGTCAGACATCATCGACAGATGCAGGTAGTGGAGCTGAGGAGTGAAAAATGCCTTTCTCAGTCTGTCCTGGGAGCCATGGGGGTGTTGAAATGTGATCCGGGAAGCTGGAGCTGAACATGTGGCTGCAGGTTGCTACCTGGAACGCACACCAGGTGGGAGGTGTGAGAGTATGTGTGAGTGTGTGTGTGTGTGTGTGTGTGTGTGTGTGTGTGGGCGCTGACCTCAGTAGCAGCAGTAATGGCCTGAGGTTTCTGCCCTGCAGCACTGGATGTTTGGAAACAGGAGCTTTTCTTGTCAGTGTCAGTTTCAGATTAAGTTAATTGACGTAAGTTAAGAAATTTAAGTTGACATGTCAGTTTTGCAGCCGAATCAGGAAAAAGCATTTTCCACAAATGGCTATTCACAGCAGTGTTGTATTTTCTAAATACTTGTCAGTTGCAGGAGAGACTGACATGGTTGAACGTTTATAGTTTAGGAAAAGAGAATGAATAAGGTACAGTTTGTTCTTTACAGTCTTACTCAACGGTTGTGTGTGCGGGCATACGTCTCACTTTCAGACGGCATTCTCCTCCATTCAGGTTCGGCATATTACTTCTTCCATCCATCCATCAGTCCATTTACTTACACTTGTCAGGTGTTGTGTCATATTGGCACGAGGCTAAGCAGGGTATTCTAGATGTTCATCTTTCCAGCATTTTGAGGGTTCCCAAGGAGTCCCCAGGCTAGATAGGATATGTCAGCCATCCAGCGAGTTCTTGGTCTGCCCTGGGGTCTCCTCCCAGTTGGTTGTACCCAGAAAACCTCAAAAGGGAGGCGCCCAGGAGATATCTCAGATGCCCAAAACATATCAGCTGACTCCTTTCAATGCAATGTAAACAAGCTTGCAACAGTAACACTTTTTTTGTTGGTTTTTTTTTTTCAGGGATTTAAACATTGTCAGTGATTGCCACCCAACGTGCAAAACAAGTCCCCCCTAATGCATCCTGCATCCTGGGTTTAGCAGGTTTATTTCTTTTAAATACAAATTGTATTTCACAGCCCATTTTTCATATGGTTTAAATGAGGTCCAGCATTCAATCCAAAGGTGCAGCTCCACAGTAACTACCTCCGTTCGCAGTGTATGAGACGAGTATTAACGAGTGTGATGATGAGGCCAGTAATGCTGATTTGTGGGGTTCATTACATGTCTGCCGCAGCGTTTATTAGATTCAAATGAAATTCATTATATTTCTGTGTTTTCAATCAGAACGTAATCCATCCTCATCTCAAACTCATATCACCCTCCTCTAGCTGCTGATTAGCTTTGTTTCAGACACACTACATGCGCAAATATTTGTGGTGGGATTTCTCTTATGAGCTATGATGTTGCCAAATAGTGTCCGATGCTCTTTATCCTGAACCGGAGCAAATTGCACAGAGCTCTGGGTCATTTGTAATTACTTTCAATAATACTAATGGGTGATACATTTTGAATAAATACTTTAATACTTCTTTTCAAGTAAAATGTCATGTCACTTCTTAAATGTGAAGATTTGCTGCTTTTCTTAGTCATTTATGGTAGTAAATGTTAGAAGATGTTGCTTTGGGCTCTGAGAAACTGTGATAGATTAGGCTTTATCAATGAATCATGACAAACTGCAGTTTAAGACTGATAAAACACTCTAATTGGGTAACCTCGACTTGATAGTTTGTTTGCTTTCCTTTCAATCTGCAGCCATTCAGGGGAAGAACATGATTTATTTTTTTTATTTTAGTTGTTTATTTGACAGGGACAGTACATAGCGTCTTAGCTGTACCAGAATTAGCTATGAGCTAATTTACATCTGTAGTCCCTTGCAAGGAGGCTGAGAACATTTCTGTTGAGAAAATTAACCTAAGTAGTAAGTGTTTAAAAAACCACTAACAGGAGAATACATAATCATTAGAAACAAAGTGGAACTGATTGCAACGGACAACCTAATAATAATCTAAGTCATTTAGGAGCCTCATTAAAAAGAAAACTTAAGTAATTAGTGTCATTCCAACTGAACGACAGACAGGAAGTCCGGTTTTGGGAATACTCTTGAATAGAGTGAATCTTCACTCACGTTACGATTTGATTCAATTACAATTCAGCTGTCAACAATTTGAGTGCATAACTATTCTTGGTTAATCTGAGCAAATGGCTTCCTAAATGATCTATATTACTGCACATGGCTACTCTTTCATTGTTTAAATTCCCTTTTTATTCAGAAAGTACTTACAATTGTCAAATGACAACAGTCTACAATAATATTGTTTTCAGCTTTAAGACTATGCTGCACACACCTCTTTCAGAGTTGGACAGCACAGTTGACAGTGCCTCCTCAGATCTCGGCTGATTAGCTGGGCTTGCTGTAACAGTTATTATTTATGGCTGTGATAAGTAATCGTTGTGGGGCAGAAGACACGCTCAGCATGGGTCTCTTCCAGTTACTGCTTCCCAGCAAAGTTCATAAAATCCAAGATGTCTGTTTGAAAATTACTAATATATATATATATATATATATATATGTATATTTTTTTTTTTTTATCACTCACAGATGATCTCTACTCCCCTCCGCCGGCCCTTTTACATAAGTAACGTTAGCCTAATGTCCGCCTTCAATTCAAAGTTTGGGAGCAACGTCGCAATATAACTTTATTGTCCAGGTGAGGCCGGACAATCAGCCTAAGCTGCAGACTATTGATTATGCTCTGTCTCTGCATCGATGCAAGATCTTTGACGTCCCTATCGCAATGCATTTTAGAATTGAGGAATTTCCACACCTCTACTCTCGAGGAGAACCTAGATTGAATTGCTGAATCCCTCTTTGAGAGATATGAATTCAGACAGATTTGTTTAATAAGCATTTTAAAGTGTTTTCCAAAGACAAAATCCATGATTGACCTGTAATTATTACACAGAAGATTACGCTCTACCTCATTATGCGGATCCTATAGATCCATAGCTCTGAGACAGAGATCAATGTGACATTTGATGTATGTGCGTGTATTCAAATCTTGGAGCTGGATGCACTGTCGCACAAAATAAACAGTCAACATCTGCATGCGTCCATGCAGCAAAACATGCAATCTGTGAGGTATATCTATGGATGTTTTGGACTAAAGAGAACAACAAGAGGTACCACCTTTTGAAATGTCCCTGGCTTAAAATAGGACCCAGCCCCCAGACTAGATTATTCTTACACCAATTTAATCTGGCCGCGAAAATGAAGAAGATAACATGCCAAGTAGTGACCCTGACTGTAGTAATCTGATTATCTGTCACCAAGTGCCCTGACTGGAGATAAAACCCCACATACCTGTCACCCTCCACTGAAACCCCCAGCGCCAGTCTACCTGGAGACGCACACATGAACTTTGAGTACATAATTTAAACACGGAGGGCTGTTTTCATAAACCCATATCAATTGTGAGATATGTATGACACTGGAATTCATAACTTTGTGGCACCAGCTAAACAATTAGGTCAAAGGGTTTATTTTCTCTCATATACTACCTGAACAAGTTTATTTTTGCTGAGAAGTGAAAGAGGAAGAAGCGCGACAGAGATCTTTTCATCGCCGATCTCAGGGAGCAACATCTTTGCCCTCTAGATTGTTCTGTGCAGAATGCCTTCAGCTCTGGCTGGGCTGTCAGAATGGCAGTGAAGGGCAAAGTGTTCTGCCCTCCAGTTCTTTCTGTTGCCAGTCCTGGCTGTTATGAAATCTGAGCTGGCATGCTAGTTCTTGTATTTCCATGATTCTTGTGCACATTTGGGCTTTTGGTTGCAATTAGAAAGCACAGAATTGCCTCAAACATGTATCACAGCTGAATAAAGGCATTCTAACAGATCACAGGTTATTTTTTTCTCTCTCCACCAGTGGTTACTCTATATGCAGTTGTATTCATCCTTAAGGGCTTGATTTGTAAATTGCTTATTAATGGTTTTATGCAGAGACACTGATGATACAGAATTGCCTGTACTGTGTCCATTGATTTGTGAATAGTGTACAGAATGATGCCAAAATATGTCCACCATTAAGCAAAAAACATATTAACTAATTTATAGCCGCTACAAGGAATCCTATTTTATGCTTATTCTGGCAGCGCATGTGGACAAAGGGCAATTTGAGCACCACTGCCTCCTGTCAGTGTTTCCCACACATATGTTTTAATCAGGAAGGCTGCCCAGGTATATTTGGTGACCCATTTAAGCATTTCATACTTTTTTTTTCATCTGCGATTGATTAACTAGGGGATAATCTGCCATTCGATGCCTACTAGTTTTGATCGGCTACTGCTTGAGCATGAGCCTAGAGCTAACGGGTTCAGTTGCTCTGTAATAATAGTTTTTTTGAGCTGAAGCTATCAAAGTTCCCTATTAAAGTGATGCCTTCATTATAATAAGCCAACAGCAAACTATAGCTCAGTGGCAAGGCCGAAATGAAATAAACCAGTTGTTCTGCTGCTGTCTGTCAGCACAGAGAAGTATTTGACTACAGACTACAGAGCAGCTTCTTTCCTCAGGCTGCGACTCCTCAATTCATTTAGAGCACTCAGCCATAACTCAGCATTACTTTATAGGAATATCCAATCTTCTCGCTGATGATCCTGTTTGCTTATGTAGGTCATACAGAGGCATCAGTATTAAACTGAGACTGTTTCATAAACAGTTAAGTGTTCCTTTAAGTAAGTTCAAGTTTCTGGGCTCCATGTACTTTTTTTTCTAATTAAAGTTGTTGTGAAAGATAGTGCCAGGTGTTAACTGACAGTTTTGCGTTTTGCATACTTTTCTCCCGATTCACAACCAAAACTGAAACTGCACACAGGTAAACGGTTAGCTTAGCCATAGAGTTAAAAATCAAAGTAATCCCTCCAGGCATTTTGATAAGACCAGTTCTGCCATCAGAGCTACAACACTGAAGTATGAAAAACCCTGATTAAAACATAGATTAGTTAAAAGAAGTATTACCGGAATATGACGAGACATTTTTCTCAACTGTGAGTCGTCTTTGAGGGAAACTGAAACATGTATTTAACTGTCACTTAGTTGCATTTGTAGAAGATGGATACGTTTAGATTTAACTTAATGTGTGAGTCTATCCATTTTGAACTAATTAATTAAACCTAAACAGACAGCCTAGCTTAAAAGAAAAGCTGGCATGTAATTAGGCATTTGAGTGCAGTACAATAAACGTTTTATGAGAAGTATAATTGTTTTGAACGATCAAAGCTGTTTTCATCTGTTCAGTTTTACTGTGATTCAAACTCTCTGTGTGTCTATTTTTGTCATTTCATGTTGCCGCTGTGGCCAAGTGTTCCTCATAAAAAGAGATATTGCTATTCCACCAGTGTGCAGTCTTGATCCTCTGCTGCTTATTAAAGTGCCAATTTGGTGGCTCACGCCTCCAGGGATGTCTAATGCACATACAGCAATCACCAGCACAGGCCTGCAGTACACATGCAGCCGTTAACACTTGGATCAGGACTGAACCACCCACTGTCTTCTGTATGTTACCAAGTCATCAAACTACAAATCTCATAGCTCTGTGATGACTAAGGCTTAGAAGTAATAATTTTGATGCGTATGTTTTGCTAGTAGTTGGCCACCAAAGGAATAATTATGGGGAAGTGTTTCGTCTGCCTCTGACAAAAGGCTCAGAGGCAGCTTTCTGGTCCCGAAACAATGCGTTGTTTTACTTTGCCTTCTGGTTTTTTTGGTCATGGCAAGTTGGGACAGGAGTCAGATACCTCACCACAGACCTTCCCTCTGCCGTTATGTCATTGTGTATTCTGTCCATTTCGTTGTCTTTGTGCAGCTTAGGGGAAATGATCTATGATGATCTATTTACAACATAGCATAGTACACGTTTTATGTGTATTAGGTGCCTTTCTGCAGATATAAAAGACTATTTACTTGTTTTTTTTTTCCCTAAAGGCTTCTCCTGTTCCTGATTTATAGTATATAACATGACATTTATTGGTCTCTTTTTTTCCTTCCACTTCACAGGTCTTCATGGAGGTATTCAAGATGGCAGCTTTTGGGAAATCGCTCCTTACTTTTGCAGCAGTCCTCCTGCATGTGCTCAGATGTCAGGGGGCAATTGGAAAAGGAAAAGACATCTCGCCGCTGAGGTTCACACGCCATCTCTACAACGCCACCATCAACGAGAACTCTGCCCCGCGGACGTACATTGAGACGCCGGTGAAGATGGGCATTGAAGTGACAGATCAGTTCTGGGAAATCAACTATAATGTCGTCTCAGGTGATGAGGACGGCCTTTTCCAAGCAGAGGCTGTTAAAATTGGGGATTTCTGCTTTCTCAGGATCAAAACAAGGAGCAGTAATTCAGCACTCCTCAACAGGGAGGTCAGGGACACTTACACTCTCACTGTGGCGGCAACTGAAAGCACTTTTGACTTTCAGGCAAAGACAAAGGTGTTTGTCCAGGTCCTTGACACAAACGACCTAAAGCCTCTTTTCTATCCTGCCTCGTACAATGTGGCCATCCAGGAGGACACTCAACTTAAGTCAAGTGTGGTCAGAGTTAGTGCTACAGATGCTGACATTGGCAGCAACGCTGAGTTTTATTACTCTTTCACCAGCAGAGCTCATCCTTTTGTCGTCGACCCTTTCACAGGCACAGTCAGCCTCGTCAAGAAGCTCAATCACACTCGATCAACCAGATATGACCTTACTGTTTTAGCTGAGGACAGGACAAAGAAGATATCTGGTGTTCAGAAGTTTGGTAATGTTGCCAGGGTTACAGTAACTGTACAAAAGATGTCCACGAGTTCTCCGGTTATCACACCTCTCCCTGAACCCACGGTCTCCACAGACGGTAAAATATCTATCAATGTCCACGTGGAGGCAGGGGTTAAACCTGTGGAATCCGTTGATATTGTTGGAGGGGATCCCCACAAGTGTTTTGAGATAATCCCCTTAGGGAAGCAGGGCAGTGACTTCCAAGTGATCTCTACAAAGAGGATTATCTGGTCTCAAACTCCTTTTGGACTGAATCTGTCCCTTCAAGCTAAAGACAGGAGCGTCCCGAGTTTACTCTCTCCAATTAAACGGCTTTACCTTCCGGCCTATCATTTTAGCCCATTGGCATTTCTTGAAGACACCTACATTGTCACACTGAGTGAGTTTTCACCCCCTAAAACTCATGTTGTCAAGGTTTCTGCCACCTCATTACCTTATAACATTACCTTTGCTATCAAAAATAATCCAGATAGCTCTAAATTCAAGATAAATCCCAAAACAGGAATCATCATCACAACAGAAAAGTTTGACTATGAGACAAAGAATCGTTATGAGTTTGATGTTGTGGCCAATCATGGTGAAGCCGAGACTCACATAGTGGTCGAGGTAACGGATGAAAACGACAACAGCCCACAGTTTAGCCGCTCCTCTTATGAGGCCACACTGGATGAAAACTCTCCTGTTGGCAGCAGTGTTTTGAAAGTAGCCGCCACAGACAAAGATAAAGGCAAAAACGGCTTTGTGACTTACTCTATTGCCAACTCAAGCCCATTACCTTTCACAATAGACCCATTCACAGGTGTCATATCGACCTTGGAACACTTGGACTACGAGCTGATGAAAAGGCGGTATCACCTGAGAATTTGGGCATCAGACAGTGGCAGCCCCTTCAGCCAGGTCAGCGAGTGCCCTGTGATGATAACCCTGAACAACATCAACGATAACATCCCTCTGTTTGAGAGGGTGGGCTGCAACACCACTGTACCTTTAGATTTACCCATAGGCCACACAATCGTTGAGCTGTCAGCTATTGATTCAGATGAGCTGCAGCAGCTGAGGTATGTCATCGAGTCAGGAAACGAGCTTCAAGTATTTGATATTGATCCTGTGTCAGGAGCCGTCATCCTTAAGCAACCGATCCCCCTGCATGCGAATTCGTTCACTTTGGGAGTTGTAGCCACTGATGGGAAACATCGCTCGGAAGCTTCAGTTGTCAGGGTAACTGTCACTAACAGAGGTGATGATGCTATGGTCCGCTGCCAGGAAACAGGCATTTTCAAACAGCTGACTGATAAACTGATAGAGTCTATCAAACCGGTTTTAACCAGCCAAGAGGATGACACATTCTCTGACATTCACATCACTAACCGACATTCTCCAAAGTTTGATTTGAGCCTCCCGAGTTCAATCGACCTCAGTGAGGACTTTCCAGTGAACTCCACCGTCGTTCAGTTCAAGGCAACAGATGCTGACTCGGGGTTTAATAGTATGCTGGTGTACGCCATATCAAGTGGGAACGAGGATGGCTGTTTCTCCATTGACACTTTCTCTGGAGACCTTCAGTTAGTTTGTCCATTAGACAGAGAGAGCAAAGAATTCTACATTTTGAACATCACTGTTTTTGATTTGGGAACTCTACAAACATCTGCATGGAAGTTTGTTGCAGTCAATGTCATCGACGTCAACGACAATCCTCCTGTTTTTGATCAGCCCAGATATGTGATACGTGTGCCTGAGAACACTGAGGTGGACTCCATTATTTTTACAGCTCGTGCAGTAGATCTTGACGCAGATACGAGTGGTAATGTCCAATACTCCCTGCTAACGTCCACTGACATGTTTAGAATTGACGAAGAGACCGGTGAGGTGATGGTCACGGGTCGTTTGGATCGAGAATCTTCACCCAGGCATGACCTCCTGATCGAAGCCAGAGACCAAGCAAAGCTTGGCCCTCAGTTGTTCTCTACGATTGAACTTGTGGTGGTTTTGCAAGACGTTAATGACAACCCACCCAAGTTTGTACCCAAAGTTTACAAAATAAAAGTCCCTGAGGATGTACCTGTGGGAACACTCCTCGTCTGGGTTGAAAGCGTTGACTTGGATCTGGGCAGTGGAGGCCTCGTCAGCTACAACCTCAAGAACACAGAGGGTGGGATCTTTCACCTTGACATCTCCACGGGTGGCCTGACCCTGGAGAGGGAGCTAGACTTTGAGAGGCGGCCACTTTACAACCTCACAGTCCGGGCTGTCGATCATGGCCTCCCTCGCTCCCTCTCCTCCTCCTGTTTTGTGGAGATTCAGGTTCTGGATGTCAACGAGAACCTCCACAGGCCTGTGTTCTCAGAGTTTGTGTATGAAGCTGGAGTGATGGAGGACGCAGCAGTGGGGACATCAGTGGTCACGCTCACAGCTTCAGACAAGGATCTGGGCAGAGATGGAGTCGTCAGGTACCATATCCATGAAGGCTCAGGTCTCGGAGTGTTCACCATTGATGAGGAAACAGGTAAAAACACTGTGGTCTCGCTTTTTGTAGTTTTAAGATTCAATATATCAAACAACCAGGAATGCATAACACCACTATGGTCCCTTAATGTTACTCACAAAAACAAAATTATTTATAAAAAGCTGTCTTTGGATAGATCATTGAAGATGAGTTCCAGAGTCTCACAGTCTAAGGAAATAAGTTGTTGGTCTTGTGGTACAGCAGGGGATACTTCTATGTTTTTTGTCAGACAGTATCAGGGTGAACAGACTGTGGTTGTGGCCTTTTGGTATCCTGTAGTTTGGGGTATTGTTGTTAACAAGGGGAAAATGGGAAAATTGTTTTGTCATCTTGTTCTACACTTAGGCTCTCAATTAACATGTACAGGTTGAGGGGTAACTCTGACTCAGATTAAAAGTGAGAGGTTATACTAAATAGTGCATTGGACACAAGGAAACTGCAATCTGTAGTAGAGGTTACAGGAGGTGCGACCAG
This sequence comes from Sparus aurata, assembly GCF_900880675.1. Classification (NCBI taxonomy): domain Eukaryota; kingdom Metazoa; phylum Chordata; class Actinopteri; order Spariformes; family Sparidae; genus Sparus; species Sparus aurata. The sequence continues at coordinate 5,400,662 of NC_044204.1, read as the reverse complement.
CTGGTCTAGGAGCTTTGACTCAATTTTGATCAGTTCAAGGTTTATTATCATAAGTTTTTACAATGACATCATGTTCTTTTCTGCTCTGAGTTGAATTTTCTGAACTCAAAGCTTCAGGGCTCTCCTGCAAAACTGACGGGCACTTTGGTCACCTAAAATTCCATCTGACCAGGCCTTGAGCTAATAGAAATAAAAAAAAAAAAGAACTTAGATTTGTTGTTCTGTTTCTACTTAGTTGTTGACCTTTATTCATAATTCTTTGCTGCACAATGAGCAACGACTTAAGGAAGTTACTGGTCCCGACCAAAAAAGCATATAAGCTTCTTAGAGGCTGGTTCTCCCCATTTTTTTTATTTATTTATTTTTTTTGATATACTATTATAATCCCAAATTGGGATATTCCTTTTTCCACTCACATTACACAGGTGCGCACACACAAACACACACATGCAGTGTAGAGGAGATGAGCGAAGGGGCAGCCACACATGCTACGGCGCCCAATGAGCAGTGTTAGGGGTCGGTGCCTTGCTCAGGGGCACCTCGGCAATGCCCAGGATGTGAACAAGCACTCTCCAACTGCCAGTCCACATCATTCTTTCTTGGTCCGGGTGGGACTTGAACCGGCGACCTTCAAGTCCCCAAGCCAAGTCCCTACGGACTGAGCTATTTCCAGTTTATGTGTTCAGTTGTGTTATCTAGCTGCTAGCGGTGGCTTCGTATTTAGCTTACAGACATGAGAGTAGTATCAAACTTTTCCTTTAAAAAGATCAACAGCAGCTTATTTGATTAATGGCCAGTACATCAATATGGTGCCGTTTATGAAGAAGAGTATTAGGCAAACTAGTTCAATCGGTCTTTTGCGCTTATTCTGAGTTTAAACAGCTCGTTGCAGATCATATCTTTTACCACAAGACCTATTAGTGGCTTCTTGAGCTTTGGATCATATTACACGATCTTCCTCGTCAGAAGCAGTCAGATGTACATAGTTTTCCTTTGCTTATGATAAGATGAGACACTTGGTTTTACAACCTGACATTTCCTTCCTGGGGTGGTTACAGCAGTTTTCCTGTTTTCCCATCAGAATTTCCTTTGCAGAGGATACTCTGCAATCTCTCAGCATATCATAATGCATTCCATTAGTCTGCTGTTGCACTTAGGGCTGTGATAAAATCAGGCCAAATAGAGTTTGCTGTCATAATCGAACCGTGCTGAAATATGTCTCTTTTTCTGTTTTGCTGGTTTTTCAACTCCCCCTCAGGGTATAGAAACATCTTCTGATGAAATCTGTGTGCAGTAAAGTCAATCTTAGTTGTTTTTAGTTCCCCAGCATACCAAGAAACAGTTTCATCTATACCATGAGAATTTAAGTACGTTTTGACAATACTAATGTGTCACCCATGTCTTGGGCATCAATGCAGACTTTTTGAAATGTAAACAGTCAGTCTAAACAAAATGAAAGTCATGGTGATTGATAGATCATCCAGGATGGTTACAGTTAATAAAAATAATGGTGATTATGGTGATAGGTGATTGATTCCTGAGGCGCAGCCGCAGGTTTGAAACATGTTGATACTGGTGTTTTGTTCAAAAGTGAAAACATTGTTGCATCTGAACAATTATTCCTCATTCCCTCCCTCTCTGCCTCAGGTGTGATTCGTACAACAGAGACATTGGACCGAGAGACAGTGCCTCACTACTGGCTTTCTGTCTATGTCACTGATTTGGGCACTGAACCTCTGATCGCCTGGACTCACGTGTTTCTGGAGGTCCTGGACGTTAACGATAATGCTCCAGAGCTCTCTCAGCCGGTGTATTTCGCCACGGTCCAGGAGAACGTGGACAAGGTCAAATCCGTCGTCCAGGTGTTGGCCACAGATGCAGACACTTCCTCTGACGGGAAGCTTTCCTACCAGATGCTGGAGTCTCATCGCACCTACTTCGATGTGGATCTCAAAACAGGTAATTAAGACTGTATAAGCAGAAACTTTGTTGAACACAGAAATGCAGTTCCATTATTATACTTATTTCTTTTTGTTCAGTTTTACATTTTATGTTGTGCTTATGGTCTGGTTAGGTTAAGGCACAAAAAAACACTTGTTTAGGTTGAGGAAAAGTTCACGATTTGGCTTAAAATAGTTGTTTTTAATCATCACAAGCATGGCTCGAGTTGTCCTATGGTCTTAGATAATCCAGTGTTTTTATTCTCACAAATGCCTGTAACTCCACCACCATCCCCTGCACCTACAGAAATGAAAGTCAAGTCATAAACATGTAATGTGAACATGATATGACACGTTTTGTTGAAATGTCAATATGTTACATACTGAAGCCTATGACACTTGAACGGATCAGTGGTTTGAAGAAATCTTAGCTGCCTACAGTTCTGCTGAAATAGCACAAAAACACTGAGCCACTGAGCATCTCAGCCCCTTTGGTGCTGGGCATAGCTAAAGAAGGGGAGAAGTTGCTGAGAGGGTGGGAAGCAACAACTTTGTTTGAAATATTACAAACATGTTTGCAGGTGGTGTCTAAAAGGTTAGAATGACTTAAAAATCATATTTTAGTTGTTAAAATAAAAATCAGTCTTTTCCCATTTTATGCTGAAGATGACTACAGAAATGGCACATATGGGCGATGCAAACAAATTCTCCTATTTTCTACCTTTGACATAACATAACTTGAATTATGTTCTGAAAATAAACTATCTAGGCAGCTTCACCTTCAGCTTTGTGACAGTAAGTATAGACATTTTACTATTTAGTGTGTCTCTAAAACATGAGCTGAAGCTTTTAGCGAGGGAACACTCAGGCAGGCACTTACCCAGCAACTCTCGGATATAGGAAGTAATTGGATCAGCCTGCACAGTTTCTTCTTCCCATTTTACAAGCAGTTTGGACAGATATACTGGCTGCTCGCTCCCTTATGATTGATCTGCATTTTGATTCAAACACCCCCTATGACTATAAGACATCTGGAGGACTGCTGTTCTTTCTCTTTCACAAATTGTTTCAACATGTATGTCGCCATGTCCCCATGGCAGATTTACGTTTTGATTCAGGAGTGTTGTTGCAACTATAAAACCTGTGACAGCGAGTTATTTCCCACAAGACGGGTTAAAAAATAGTTGATATTTGCTAATGCACTGTTGCAGGTCTGAGCAGAGCCAGCCATGCAGAACCTGGGCGTGTCGCTGAGACGGCAGAGCTGAACATTAAACTTCATAATGAGAGACTCCTTCAGAGGTCACTCACAAACTCATCCATGCGTGTTCTGAAAGCTTGTAGAGAAAAAAAAAAACGTTGACAGTAGAGTAAAAAAACTGTAGCTGCACTCAGGGATGTGAGTGTTCATGTTTGACAGTTGCAACTGAGTCACCTGGTGCGGACTTTGATGTTGGGGCAAATTAGCGCAGCATTAGCTCTTAAGATGCAAGTCGCTACAAGCCCTGTCCTCTTCCTATAATCTCCAGGTGCCTGTGGTGTTTGTCCACACCCTAAGGCCAGTATACCAGAGGATTACAGGCAGGGAGGGCCAGTTGTGTTGATACGTCACACAAAGGCAGGGAGGACAGGAGGTGTTGAAACAGTCGGAGAGTGTCACATTAAAACAAGCTTTTTCTTTTGTCTATAAGCAGGTGTATTTGATATTTCATTACTCGTGCATTCAAACACTGAATGAAATATGTTTGGTTGGAAAGATTTATTGTGTCTGTGTCTGCTGCTTACACTCTGACGATTTCTCTCATGTCAACTTTGACTATAGACTGAGGTGTTTGTGTAGAAAGGCCTTCATATTGGCTCTCAATAAACTTTCAAAAGTAAATCTTCTATTGGCCAACATATATTAATTATAGGATTAAACTGCATAAAAAAGTGATTACAAAGTAATACTGAGCACTTTGTGAATGCGAGGATGAAAGTCTATCTGCTATTAGTCATGATGTGTTCCAATCAGCAAAAATTAGTGTGTCCACCCGAGAGTCATGTTTCCATCAGAGCTGATCAGAGCTGGAGCCGATGCCCATGGACCATGACTACTGCAGAATCATTGACTGAAGCGAATGCCGATTTTACTCTTTGACACTGAAGACAAGAGGCAGTGTGATATATAATGTTTTTCTGTGGCTGAATGGAAGCAAAATCCTGGAGCTAGACTCCAACATCTAGTAATGCCACATACTTTAGGCCAGGTAGTTAAACCAAAGAGGAATTTGCACACAAGGTTCTTAACTTAAACTATTGAGAAGATTTCTTGATGGAGAATCTGACCTTTTACTTGAAGGCAGCAATACTCATATTATAGTCACTGTCGGGGAAAAAGACATCAGACATAAACGAACACAAGAAAAATCTGACATCAGTCCTAAGTTCGGTTAGGGAGAATTGTTTTTACTTTGCTGACATAAACGTGCTGCTGAAACCTGATCTTTAGAACATGATCCACCTTGTGTTATTCTCACAAGTGAACTCACTGATAACAAAGTACAGTTCAGACCGACTGGTGTAGAAACCTCTCATGCCTCGACAGGATCAACATGAGTCATATTTGTATGCAGGTTTCTGACTAAGGTTTTATCCACCTGAAGCGTATAAATCCTTCGTGCTGTAGAACCATCTATCTGATTCAACCTCAAGGAATTACAGGTTTCAGCAGAGGTGGATGTGTGCTAAGCATTTGTTCAATCTGTTTTGTTGCAGGAACAAGGGTGTGCCAAGAAACAAAATGATCGAAAATCAGTGTCTCACTCCTATGTAATTTAAGTTTAGGTTTCAATATGTGTTTCACCGAAAGATATTGTTTGCGAGGCCAGGCAGGTCAGGAATGTGCCTAAATCATTAGCCTTTCTCAACAGCAAATTCCTAAAATTTTCAAAGCCTCAACGATCCTGAAATTGATATATTGTTAAGCTGATAAGCCGTCTTTATTTTTAGTTTTTTACAGTAAACATTCACATGTCACAAACAGACACCTGGTTAGTCTGTTGATAGTCTACAGTTTTCATGTTGCCGACAGTTTCACCAAAGCAAACGAAACCAACAATAAAATTGATCTGCCAACTGTATCTGTGTTCCTTATATTTCAAAAGAGCCTGATATATCTTCGTCCTCTGTATCATAAGAACACATCAGTGAGTTAAGTCTTTAAAACTTAATCAAAGACTCCTAATCATTTCCAAAGCTGATAATGGACGGAGCTGTTGTGCACTTCTCTCGATATAAACAGCCATGACTACTCCATTTAACGTGGGGGTGATTCCCCATTTTACACATTCACTTTTAGTAGGCAGAAGTCAGAAGTCAAGAGGTGTCATTGTTTTTTGTTTTTTTGTCCAGTGTGAAAGTTGTTTGTTTTGATCTTTTCATGGGATTGACAATAAGAAAAAATGGAACAGCACCCTTATCCTCATTTCACATTTTTCCTTCGGGCTGTTTTGCTTCTCTCTCTAGTAATCTGTGAATTCTAATAGTTTTGGATAACTGAAACACAAACTGGTATTTCTACTCACTTAACGTGGAGTGAATCTTTTTGCTCCACTCTGTTTGCATCTTTTCTGCTGTGTTTTTAGCATTTGTTACAGCTTTAAATGTAGTTTTTTGCTTCTGACCTCACCTTGAGAAAGTTTGCCCACGCATAGTGATTACAAATGGGTGCAGTAATCAGTGCTAGTGAGTCGTACAAACGAGGCAGGGTGCTTTCTATCTCGGTTCCGATCAGATAGTGATCCGATAATGAGGAGCACTTAAAGACCCAGGGGTGCCAGCTTGGTGGACTTGCTGTTGCAATTAGTAATGAATAGAGCTATTTGCTGTTTTTTTTCTGGGGTTTGTTTACACACACAGCCACATTTGCATAAATCTGTTATTGAGGGGGTACTTTTGTATTCTTAGCTTAAGAAAGAAATTCTCTTTTTAAACCAACAGAGGTGAGTTTGGCCTCCTGCCTTGCATTCCTGATATGTTTGACTGGCTCTTACTTTCTCTGTGAGCGTGAGAGTCTTCTTCCCTCATTGATATTGCTGACATGTTGCTCAAAAATGCCGCATAATTTAAGATGTCTCCCTTGACAACATAATTTAGACATGGCTCGGTGAGTAAATTAAAGACTACATAAAAAAAGTTTGGAAGTAGCCACTGCGGAATAGCTGACTGTCAGTGAATGCAGAGAGAAGGATACGGAAACAACAAACCGGGTCCTGACACGTCGACTACTGTTTATCTTCACGTGGTTTTGACAGCAGTCAAGCACGGCTGAGTGAAAACAGGCGACGGGGGAGAGACGAGGCTTTACCCCTGATTCCCATGTCTGTGCTAATGACAAAAACACACTTTCTAATGTGCCCCACCTGTCCTAATGAAGTCCTCCCCGCAGGGCTTGTTTGCAATGTCGTAAAAGGCCTGGACGACCCTCAGCAGGGTCTTTCACTTTACTTAGTTCCCTCAGCTCAGTCTACAGACAGCAACTCCCACACCCTCTCATGACGCCCTCCTTCACTCAGTCCTGACAAATGAACCCTGACAAGTATTTCTACACAAATCACACAAATCTTAGGTGGCCCTTTTCATACAGAGATGTTGCATTATCTCCGCAGTGGAGGTTTTCCAATTCTCTAACGTTGTTCACACAGAACCAAGCAGCTCCAGCTTAAAGCTGCACCAGTGTGACTGTTGTTTGGTCCTGTAACATTGCTTTGTGGGACATTTCTCTTTATTTTGTTGAGTGAAAGACCTGTTTAGTTATCAGAATGTGAACACCATCAGCCGGCTTACTCACTCACACAGGTACTGTTCGCCTCTGCTGCACCTCTGATACTACTCCAGAGGCGCATCAGAGCTGCATCGGCACCTTGCATGGCAATCACCGCCATTAGTGTATGAATGCATATATGAATTAATGTAAGTCGCTTTGGACAAATGCATCTGCTTAATGCCCTAAAATGTAAATGTAAATCGTAGCAGCACTGACAGACTTCTCTTGTAGGTTGTTTGATTGATTTGATTTCCACTGATACTAATATTGCTACTTGGAGAACTGGTTTTAAATTTCTAACATGAATACGTTTAATTAATTAAGCTGTAATTATGCTTTAGCCACCAGTGTAAATGTTGACATCTTTCCTGGACACACTATGTAGTTTAAACATGACCACTGTCTGCATTTGTGTCAGTTTTTGCCCTGAATCCCTAGGTTTCTTACCTGTTCTCGCAGTTGGAAAATATATAAACTACTGAGTAATACCATTTGTAGTGGTGGAAGAGGCAGTCAATCCTCTAATTAAGTAAAAGCAGTGATTCAACAGAAGAGGATTACTCTATTGCAAGTGAATGTTCTGCATTCAGATTTTTACCTGATATTATAGAAGAACTGCAAACTTTTCATAATAAAAGTAAAAGTACTAAGCAGTTTAGTATTGGTTAGATGGTTGCAGTACAAATCATTTTACTATACTATATGTGAGTAATGCCTCTACAAGGTTTAATTTGATGTTGTCTTTATTTTCTTCTTATGAACAGATAATACAACAACTTTCAATTAAGATAATCCTATGTTATGGATTGTAATTTTGATCTACAAAGTACTGTGAAATAACTTAATATGAAACTATTTACAATGTTCACTGCTTTCCTTTGGAATGGACTCAAGTGTAAACCACGTAGTGTAAACTGGAAGCACTACATGTACCTTTTGAATTGCTCAGTACTTAAATGGACTTTCTGAGTACTCAGTGCTGCCATGCAGTGTTGAGGCCTATGTATACAACTTTTGTGAAACAGACACAACTTTTTCAGTGGATAAATACATAATTCCTACTTTTTGCCTTTTAAGGGGTATTCCTGTTTTTCAAATAGGCAGACATGGTGATGTACTGTTAGATGATTGTCTTGCAATGTATGGATGTGATCAGAATCACGATATCATGATACTATTGTTGTCGCCAGTTACTCTGTGATTCCCACCCTTAATGTCAGAAATCACATCCCAGCCTCAGCATGCCAGCTTACTCTTATTACACAGTCACTGATTGAACACTGTCACTACCTTCTCTGCCAGCTCAGAGATCCCCCCCCCCCCCATCCTGTCTTCAAACCTTTTAAAACAGAATGATGAAGCAGAATAGGGACACAACGTTTCTGCAGGCTGTGTAAAAGGGGCTTTCTGAATCTCAACACCTCCATCACTGCTGACACAGAGGTGATCTGTGTAGTTAAGCATTAAGAATGAACAGTAGAGGAAAGGATTTGCATTGTACTTGGAGTTCTGCACACTTTTCATACCTCTGCACACCCGGCCTTCAGCCGAACAGAACTCAGCATGCAGAAATGATGACACATGTGCCACTGTTATAGTTAAATGGTTGTTTGTCAGCGGCTGAGTTTTCGATGTAACTGGCTCTGTTGACAGATTTATTTCCCAGGCAAATTAATTCCTCAACTCCTCCCTGACGAACAATAAATTAACCCCTCTCGCTCAGACGTCTTTTTATTGTCCATTATTGACACAATCCCACCTACATAGTGACATTTTCAAGAAACCCTTCAACCTAAGTGTCAGGTTTTGCTTGAACTAGAACCAGTCACGTACATTTGGAAATAACAGAAAATATTTTCAGACAGTCTGTCCTCGCCGAGAAGAGCAGCTATTCGTTTTCAGACATAGTCTGAAGGCACTTTGTATAAACTATCATTTTTCAAGCATATTTTGTCTTAAATCCATTGTCTTAAATACATGCTGGATATCAATACAATCTTCACCTCTAGACATCTGGGGAACTTTTTATACCACCTTCAAAAACAAACTTTTACAGTCCTAGTGTATTAATGCCCTGGTGCTTTATCAATTCAAAGTGATTTAAAAGTTGATCATTAAACAATACACATATAAAAAGAAAACTGGAGACTAATGTACACAAAATATTAAAACAATAATACAATCAATGAAATACAATAAATAAACAAAAAACAGAATTAAATGAAGCAAGACTGTGATAAAAATTACGATGTTTCACAGCCGTTAATCACAAAGCAATGTTCAGAGTTAAGTTTTAAGGTTACTTTGAAATATAAACCCCCTCATGGCAATGATCTGACCATCTGACCACGATCACATCATGTGAATTTAGTGTCTGAGGGGCTATAGGTTGAAACTATAGATGTTAATTATTTCAAAATCTGGGGAGCACATTCTCATAAAACTATAATCACTTCACACCAGCAATAAACACAGGGTTTTCCTCAGTGTTTGCCTTGGTGTGAAACAGGATAAACACACACACACAAACACACTTATCCACCTGACCCCAGTTATTATGCCGCCAGCAGCATTAGCAGTGTTGTGCCAGTGCCAGTGTGTCTCTGATGTCCCTATTAGCGCCAGTAGCTGCCCCAAAACACTTCACTTAATTTATTTAGATTAGACAAGATGAGGTCAAAAACCTGACTGGTAAATTGATTCACAGCGCCGAAAAAAGAGAGAAAGAGATTGGACAGTGCAAAATTGAAACAAAGTGGGACCCTCAAACATAAAGTGTTTTAATGAAAAAATAAGGTTAATGATGATATGTTTATGGATCTTAAAATTAACACCAACTCTTAAAGAATAGATATCCTTGACGAAAACATTTTTTGGACTGATAGATTAGCTGAATAATTTAAAAAGTGTGTAGATTAGTTTTTTCACTAGTTTTATTACTTCATTAGATTTAAAGAAAATCCATCTACTGATTTTTTTTAATCAGAGACCAAACTATAATTGTGAATAATATAGTTTCTTCTAATGATGATAAAAAAGGTTGCAAAAGGCCCTGGTGAAAGAGCAGTGGCGAAAAAATGAAGAAAAATCATGGATACTACAGTGATTGGGTCGAGGAGTTTTCTCTGTCTTTTTCTGTTTCTCTTCTTGTTTGACTAGCAGGCTGTATGGCGCTACGTCGGCCAAAAATCCCGTGACAAGGGCCAGTTCGTACCAAATATGCAAACACACTGCGACAACTAGGGCCACAGATGCACACTGGTGGACCCGACACTGGCCAACAGCCAACATTTGTCCTGCTGTGTCAAGGCCCTCTCCAATCTTACTCCAATGATGGTGTAAAAAACAATTTCCTGTGCCTGCAACCAAAAAAAATTAAAAAAAAACTGTAAATTTATAAATAACATTTGACCTGTTATTATCTAAAGTATATATATGTTTCCCATCGCGCCTGCTCCCCTATGACTTTCTTTCCGGTGCCACCCCATTCTCATGATGATCAGTAAAATCAACTCCAGTCCACAGTGGGAAACCCACAGTGATACTGAAAAAAAACTTCTGCCTATTGTCCAAAGTGAAGAAAAAGTCGAGGTTTTGCAACAGACTCCCAACAAAAGTGAATAACCTGTCAGGCCACATAGTTTATGTCCGTATCAGAGACAAACACACTGTTGGCGATACAGACAGACGTTGATTCACCAAACTGTCTGATATGTGTTGGTATCTGATTGGATGTTCAGCCTGATGATTCACAGATTTAACTGATTCACAATTATTTAACCCAGTTGATGCAAAGCCAAATGTTTTTTTTTTTTTTTTTTTGGTTGTTGTTGTCAGAACAAGGTCCTTCTATCAGTACTGAAATTATTTATTTAAGTTTTTTGTATATTCCCTTTGTTATCTGTCATTGCTTTTGCAAAACAAGTTAGGGCATCAGTTTGAATAAGGCTATCCAGATAAGACACTTAATCAGGATGAAATCATTTGCCAAGTTTTTGTGTTGAACTGGTGAGAACTCACAAACTTTTCTCAACATAAAAAACAGACATACACACACGTATGGTACACACACAGGAGGGTCTACTTAAAGACAGCGGTCACACAGAGATGTACGACCAACAACAGCAGAAACAACATCCATAAACCAAACTGTGTTTGCTCAGGTGCAGTCAGCTCTGTTACTGCTCTACAAACACACACATACACACACACACACACACACACACACACACACACACACACACACCACAAACACCTACAATAACAGTAGGAGTAGCTCTCCTAATTGTTTGTGTTTGTTTGTATTGGTGTAATTAGCACTCTCACTTCCCGAGACTCTCACACACATTAACAGCATTGATTCTCTCTCTCTCTTTTTCTCTGCTCTGTGTGTGTGTGTGTGTGTGTGTGTGTGTGTGTGTGTGTGTGTGCGCGCGCACAGGTATAATCAGCACACTGACTGCATTGGACCGAGAGGATAAACCGGAGCACAGTGTCGAGGTGAGACTCTTAAAAACAACATTTTCACTTCCCTTTGGCTGGTGCTGAAACTGATGCACCACAAAACAGCTGGATTTGTTTTTCACTGAGTTTCAGAGTATCAATATTGTCTTTATTGACAGACTAGAGGTCCAGATATAAAAGACACACACAATATACAGACAAACATAACATTACACAAAGATAGACATGTGTCCTCAATGGTTAAGAAATACAAATACAAATGTTGGTTCCAATATTCCCACAAGCTGGAGGAATACCTTGTCTCACTTTGGGTAGGGTCAGTCAAGGACATTATAATCCCATTCCTTGACTCAATCAGCCGAAACATAATTATATAAAAAGAATTCATAATGCCTGAAAAGTGGGAATATTCGTGCAAACATCGTACTACCACTTTCCCACCGTGGGTACTTTAACAAGATTCTAAGAGCATCATTATATGCCACCTTAATCTTATTCATCTTTGCTTTACTATGGCTACACCACAGGTGTGCTCTTTAAAGCGGAGTGCAGTATGCTATGTTTTAACTTCATCAGTGCACATATGAAATTTGAGTGCCAACGTATTTGCCTGGGCATACAGTTTAAAGCACTGGCATTGAATATCATCATCATCATTAAGGTCATTCCTGATGATATGCCCTAAATATTTTACTTTGGTTATAATATCTAGCTCTTGCTCAGACAAGTAAAAGGAGAGAAACTTTAGCTTCTGATCCTCCTTAGTTCTGGCTATCATGATAACACTCTTTTTGGGATTAAATTCGATTTCATACTGCAAACCATACTTCATACAAGCTCTGAGCCTTTGCTGTAAGCCAGCACTACATGGTGACATACTAATTCAATCATCAGCGTACATTAAATGGTTAATACGTTTATTCCCCACCATACATCCAGTCTTACACAATAATTCTCGAGACAGATCACCCATATACAGGTTAAAAAGGACAGGTGACAATATTCCGCCTTGTCTGAACCCATTGGTAACAGGGAATGGGTTTGATATTGTTTTGCCCCATCTTACTTGTATGGTTTGGTGTGAGTACCAATAATGCAGAATTCTTATTAAGTATGCGTGCACCCCTCGCTCTTGCAGCTTGATAAACAGTTTGCCATGATTAATGTGGTCAAAGGCTTTGGAGGTATCTAGAAAACACATAAACAGTGTTGTGTTGTGCCTTTTATAGTTAGAGACAAGTTCTTTTAAAGCATTAAGACACAAATCAGTGCCATGCTTAGTTTTGAATCCAAATTGGTTGTCAGTTGTTATAGCATGTTCTTCAATAGATAGATAGATAGATAGATAGATAGATAGTATTCTAGTTATAGCAATTGGTCTGTAGTTATCCATGCTTGATGCTTTGCAGGTTTTGTCTTTGATGACTGGTGCTAGCAGTACAGATAGCATAGAGTCAAGTAATATGCCATGAAACAACAATCCAGATATGGATCAATAAATCCATAACAATATACTATGTTCTACAAGCTGTTAGGGGGGGGGGGGGGGGGACTCGTATGTGTTATACACACTGTTGGATATGTTATACAACATAGGGGAGAGTTACACTTGGTCTCTTACAGGCAATTAAAGGTCAGTATCTTCAATTTGCTGTCCAAAAACTGAGGATTTTTTAATCTATTTATTGTAGAAAACCAACGAATCGTCATATTTAAAAGGCTGAAACTAGATAACATTTGACATTTTTGCTTAAAATTGACTTAAATGGGTTTTTTTTTGTTGTTGTTTTTTTAAATAGATCCTCTTTCTTCTTCATTCCCAGGTAATCGTTTCAGATAACGCTTCTCCGTCTTTGCGATCCACCGCCACTGTGGTGATCAGAGTCCTTGATGCCAACGACAACCGACCAAAGTTCACGGACAAACTTTTCCACGTGAAGCTTCCTGAACAGCGCCAGCAAGCTGGTAAACAGGAAGTCTGCAGGATGGTTGCCCGTGACGATGATGAAGGCTCAAACGCTGTTGTTACCTATAAGCTCCAAGACAACAACGATGAGCGTTTTGAGATTGACTCAGCGACGGGTGTGGTGACATCACATGGTGATTTCTGGCCTGGAAACTACAGTATTCTCACGGTAGGTGTTCAGAACAGTCTGAATTCTTGTTATTACGATTTGAAATGCTCAAGTAGAGTTGTGTGAAAGTGAAGCAAAAACAGACCTCCTATCTGTCAGCACAAGCGATAATGAGCTTGTATCTCAACATGCTGCAGGTAAATACTTTCTCTAAAGGGCTGTGCTTCATTTGCACATTTCTGTAGAAGGTGTGGAGACTTTAAAGTATTGACCGAGGCCTCCAGCTCTGCTGAAGAGATCAAATTACCCATGCTTAATACTCTGAAAGGCACTTCACTGACACCTGCTCTGAAACCAATGATTGTTCAGTCCTTGTCATCGCTGGGCATTGTAGAGGGCAGAGAGGTTAATCAGCAGAAGAAAAGCTCTTTAGGATTTCAAAAACATGAAACATCTTTTATTCCTCTGCCCCTGACATGTCGTTAAGACTTTGCTTACAGTGCCTACTGCCTACTGCTAACAGTTGGGTTATAGCCACTTTGTGTTGAATTTGAAATGTTCGTCTTTCTACAAAAATTATCTTTGGCAGAAAGCACTCCACTACTATACACCGTACTGTAATTGGGAGGAAAATTTGACATTTGGGGTGTCAGGGGAGTGGTGTTTAGCAAGAACGAAGCAGCAAATCAGAAATAAAACTTTTGTCTAGTTGATTCACAGCATTCTTAAGCACAATAAACCTGCAGGGTTTGTTTAAATGCAGTTCATGTGCACGCTTCATCTTTTCCACAGTTTTTTTTTTTTTGCCAAAGTATTTTTTTGACCTTTTATGGCTTTATTGATAGTACAGCTGAAGATATGACAGGAAACAGGGAGAGAGAGAGGGGGAGTGACACGCAGCAAAGGGACCCAGGCTGGGAGTCGAACCCGGGTCCACTGCAAAGCCTCAGCACATGGGACGCTTGCTCTACCTACCGAGCTAAATGGCGCCCCCTTTTCCACTGTTTTGACTTTCTGCTCTGTCTGTGTTAGCGTGTAGCTCAGCCCTGCCCTCAGTCATAGCAAACTGAGAGCAGAGGAGAGATATAGAGACAAGGAAGTAACATAATATCTGCCCCTGTTTTTGGCTGGAGGCTACTAACATCCTATCCACAGCAAATTAGTAAGAAAAATAAGAAATTATAGGCAGAGGGCAGCGTCCCTGCAGGTACAGACACAGTCATGCACTTTTAATGGCTCATAAGTGATGATGGAGAAGGCTTGCTTTTTTTATGAGTTGTTTTTCTGGAAAATCCTGCATAGTATACCTTTGAGAAACTATTGTGTTTCCACATGTTTCTGTTCATTATGCTGTTACCAGAACCAGAAGCAGTTTTTACATCTGTATAGTAACAAAACATCTAGCTAACAATTTTAAACAACTGATCAACTGATTTGAAACACTTGTGCTCTTTGGTGGAAGAAAAATAATAAAAGGAAATACTTAAATACTTACTAAAAAAAAGAAAAGCCTATTAGTGCAGCTGTTTAATGTTACATGTACATTTTCACTCAGTTTACCACTCTGACGTCGCCCTAGTTTATCCTGACAACGGTCAGGGGTTTCCATGAGATAAATGATTTGATTCCTAAGAGGCTTTATTTTAACCAGTGAGGTAGGCGGAGCCAGACTGATTACTGTCTAATAGTTCTAATTTTAGTAAAACGCTAATTAAAATGTTAATTCAATTTCTATGTTAATTTCCAGATTAAAGCCACAGACCAGGGCAGCCCCTCACGCTCGTCCACGGCGAGACTCGACATCGAGTGGATCACCCTCCCACCACCCTCTGTTGAGCCAATCACGTTCGACGAGCCCCACTTCACCTTTGCCATCCTCGAAACGGAGCCTGTCACTCACATGGTGGGCATCATCATGACGGAGACGCATCGGCAAAGGTGGTTCGATATCACAGGTGAGAAGAGATGAACACACACGTCCAACCACACACACATAATCTGCATCTACAGTCTGGTATTGAGATGAGTGTTGATTGGAGGCTGTTTGTTGTGCAAGTGAGGTCAGGAAAACAGAATAAACATTAAGTTCTGATGAAAAACAAGCATCGCACAAATGAGGGTAATGTTCTCCAAAGGAAGACAGAGGATAGATATTAACCATTAATATTTCTTTCCATAATATACTGGGATATATTTGACAAGAGAGGGCAGGAAAAGTGCCTGAAATCAGACCTCAATGATCATTGTGTAATGACTTCTCATAACTCACAGAGTGGCTGCTTCTGCCTGCAGCAAACAGCAAAAAATATTAGGAAATAATATCTGACATTCACCATATTGCCACTTATACCGAAGTGCTGACTTGTCGAGCGCTGGCTCGCACGGCAGAATATAAACAGTTTGCAACCATCATCCATCCATATGAACCCCCAAATAAACAGGAGGCAAGTTATTTTCTAAAGGTCAGCAACGTCCGTGTTCCATTGAATGATACCAGAGCAGAGCCAGGCGGCAACAAACAACATGAGAGTGAGTAAGAGAAAGAAAATGTACTCTATGACATTTTTACTATTACTTACCAATCTGTGATTTTCACTGTTTACAAGAGTTGTGTTGTGATAAAGTGCTGTGATGCATTTCTTTTATCAAGCGCTCTCTCTGACCCCAAAACAGTTAAGAGTAAGCTTTATGTTTTTGTGTGTCGTGTTCAGAATGTGTTATTTTCTTGTTCCCTAAGAAAGTTCCACCAAGTCCCGACCCATTGTGCCGTGATTGGTTCATGCTCGGTGCCTGATGGTAACATATCTATCTTTGTTTTATGTGTATTTTTCTCTACATAAATCACATTTAATTGCTACTGAAAAGACAACCAGATGAACGCATGCAAAAATGCAAACAACCTAACGTCTTTTACTGGATTATTTCGCACAATATTGACTTATACACACTAAACTTTTTTTTTTGGTTGTGAATATTGCAATATTATATAAAAGCACCAGTTTTTTTCATGTCAGAAAGGCTTTCTGGCAGTTAAAAGGATGATTCACGGCAATGAGTACTTGCCAATCACAGCACAGTAGGCTGGAACTGGATGTACCTGTCCTGGGAAAAGAAATATTACAGTTGGAACACCTCAGTTTCTGTTTGTAATCATACTTTTTGTGTTTGAGTCTGCTGTTCCCTTTAAGGTAAAAAGAATCCAGCCAGCTGACACACAGCCTGAGGGTTTTAGCATTTTTATTTTTATTTTTTAAAACAACCTGAAAGACAAACAGACTAAAGTTCAGGTACGGCTCATCCAGCATTTCATCGGAGCAACTCTCATATCCTGTTGCTGAAGCTGGTAAAACAAAGAAAAGACATTAAAGCACAAACAAAGGTGACCAGTGGAGGCAGAAAGTGAGAGTGGTGTGAGAGGCTCTGAAGATGTGTTTTGAAGTGATTTTGAAGTTGTCTGTTTGAAAAGTAACTGAGGTGATCATTTAATCTGTAGAAAAGCCACTTTGTGGACCAATCACCACAGTCAGGGTGGTTTTTGACCTGCCTGAGGGTGAATGTAAGGCTTTGTAGGGTGTGAATGTGGCTTTGACTGACCTTGTTCACCTTGGATATCCGAGTGTTCCCTCACTTTCACCTGGCACAGTCTGCATGCACACGCGGTTATGAATCCAAAAAGACAAAACGGTGAACTGTAAGAAGTCATGAAAATAGGTTTTCTGATGATTATTTCGGCTAAATCTTTACGGGTAACGATTTTGGTATAATTCCATTTGACTTGTGTTCTATTCCTTGACATTTGTGCTGCAGGAATTCCGCAGTTTTAACATAGAGTTTCTAACATAGAATAAATGCAAACAAAAGAAAACCACAGAAGTGGTTCTAGAGTTGATGGATGAATCGAGAGGAAAGTGGGAGTAGAGGAAAAAAGGTCTTGGTGTCAGCGGTACCAGCAGGACGTTTTCTCTCTGTGAGGATAAATCAGCAGCGCTCCTCCTCTCATCACTTGCCAGATCCCCACAGGAGGGACGATGGCCATTCCTCCTCTTCCTGCTCTCCACTTCTCAGCCTCTTTTCTCCTTTTCCCTCCACTGAGGCTTATCTCGGGCCTGAACATCATGTGAAGGACGGTCACAGAGAGCTTCCTGAGAAATAAAAGGCGTAACAACATTTTTAGTTTAAGTGGAAATCAGCCCTGTGAATGCGGAGGTGTTGGTGTCTCGTTTCCCTTTGCGAGCCTCCCAGGAAAACACATCAGCGTTTGCCAGGCTGTTTCCTGCCAGGCGGGGCGGCATGTGCAGAGAAAGGCCGAGGGTCCTCCTGTTCAGTTCGCTGTGCCAAGATTTGATCCGTGCCAGAACTCAAAGGAACACAACAGACACTCTCTGCATCCCTGAGGGGACAATCAGTTGTCTCAGTGCTGCTGACGCTGAGTGTTACGTCTTTTGACATTCATGTATTACGTTTAATCACGAAGCAGTCCTGATCATCAGGAGACCGGTCATATGCTGTCCCATCAACTGCACACGTTATGTAAGATAACGTTTTTTAAATTATGAAAGCATGAAAATGCCTAGCTTTTTTTCCAAGGAGAACTTTCCACAGAAGAAATTTAAATGATAATTGGATACTACATGTGCTCATGCGGGATTTACTTATTTCTCATGTGTAGAATTTCAATTTGTATTAGTGTTTCCATCTGTTAAAATAATCCTTAAAAAAGCACATTTAAATTCATGTCAAGTAAAAACTTTCACATATGACGTTGAAGGCAATCATTTAAAAAAAGTTTGTTTACATGTGACTTGCTTTATACACAGGTAGAATAAAGTGTTGAGATTTGGAAAATGTAATATATACATTTTCTCTAATGATATAACAGTAAGTTATTCCACTTCTGGTTTCATTCATACAAAGTAGCTCCTAGCTTTTCAGTATATTTGCTTTTCATGACAGTATAATATAAAAGCGATTAACGGCCCCTTTTATTTATTTAATTATAAATATATTTTACATGAAAGTTGTTGTTTGTCCAGGTAGTTCTAGGTCTGACTAAGTTATACATGGATGGCTATTTAGTTTTATGAGATAATCTGTCTTGTATGATTTTTTTCTTTTTACTTGAAAGTGTCCATGAACTGCATATTAAGCGTGCTGCGTGCAACATGTAATTAAACTTGTGGATTTCTCAGGGTTTGAGCATTGTAGAAAACATTTGGGATAATGTTAGTACACAACTCAACAAAATAAATGACAAAGGTCTGTTGTTTTTAGAAACTTGAAGACGTGAAGTACAAAATTATAGCAGAGTAGAATTATGACGCCTCATCGGATTCAAACTGAAGTTAAAGTATAATTAAAAACTTGTGTATAGTGCTAGTTAAATGAATGTATTTGGCTCCCTCCCACATCAGCCTTGTTATCTATTTTTTCGCAGTAGTTTTGACTGCTCTGTGTTCAGTCAATTAGAGCTAAATACATTTGTTCGTTTTGGTAATTGTGCAGCGTTTTCTATCTGTGTGGTCTATGAACACAACTCAGTAATTATCACTAATGGCTCGTCAACTGTTCAACGATCAAACAGATCAACAATCTTCACTTCTCTGAAGAGAACATGATGAGACTGGAGCCTAGCCACGTTATTTAATTTCTGCTCTATTCCTCCCCAGTTTGCCCCACAGTGGTGTATCAGTGACCCTCATCTTGGTGTTGGTAGATGAAGGAATGTTGTTGTGTTACAGGACTCCTCTCCCGTGCAGATATGATCAGGTATTCATTGCCCCGCTTTACCTTCCCCTTCTCCAGCAGAGTCCAGATGCCTATCGAGCCTCTCTGGCCATGAGATAACTCAGGGAGACAAATGAAGACTTCCCTCACTGTCAAAATAACTCAAAGACTCCTGTGAATCTGCACAAAAACAACTTGCTGCGTTTAGAGGCAAAGTGAAAACACAAACCCCGGAACAGGATATGAAAGATCAGGCGAGGGCTTTGTTATTTGTCGATGGATGCAGCATCCCTCCGGCTTCACTGGACTGTGATCTGTGTGCCGGAGTGGGTCCCAGCTGGGTGCGATGTGGTCAGAACGAGGGTCAGCACCTGCAGGTCCGAAGCTGTGACCCTCTGCTGGTGGACGAGGTCTGTCCCCTGCAGGGGGGAGGGTTGAGCATCTGCTTGGAGCGGACGAGTTCAGCCTCTTTAGGTCTAATTCCATCAGTGTGTCCTGATTCAAAGCAATGCAGTGAGAATGAAAAATAAAATTCACTTCCATTTAAGGATTGGATAACCATTAAATGAAATAGTTCATTTTTGAAATGTGCTTATTTGTCTTATTTTTAAGAGTTACCACTTTTGCTGACTTCATTCAAGGGGAACTAAATCTGCCTACAAGCACTTCTTAAAGAGGGTCTGTGGAGCTTCTGTGCTGTGCTGGAAGCCGGTCATTAGTTTAGAAATGTAGTCTGCTACAATATTAACTAATAATAACTTTTGTTGCTCTGTGTTAGCAGTCTAGCAGCATTAAACAACTTAAAGAAATCACTCACAGGCTTGTATAGGCAACCAAGAGAGACAGGGAAGGTCTCATTTATCATTTGTTGTAACAACCCTCTCAGAAATGGCCAATAAAAATGTGAATAATACATGTAGATTGCTACAAATTGATAGAGCTTCTTTATAGTTCCTGTGAAACAGCGAGTGCTACTAGATTTGGCTTAGTAACATGTTTCCTGTAGAAACAGGCAGGAGGCACTGCTGTGGATACTGATTGGCATTGCGGTAGCCGATGCTGCTAAATGTACATGATGTTCTTCATAGAATGAGTAGTCATCACTCATCATCATCAGCATCACCATCATCACCATCATCAGGCTCACTCTGCCCAGATGGCAGCTCCCAGTGAACAAAGGCAAAACATCAAAGTCTAAAAGGCCAGTTTGACAAAAGGGGATACACTATTG
The DNA here is from genome assembly GCF_900880675.1 of Sparus aurata. Classification (NCBI taxonomy): domain Eukaryota; kingdom Metazoa; phylum Chordata; class Actinopteri; order Spariformes; family Sparidae; genus Sparus; species Sparus aurata. Next base: position 5,380,421 of record NC_044204.1, on the reverse strand, counting down.
AGGCACTTTTCTTTCCAGGTTTGGCTCCTGGCACTCCAGGGTTGAGTCAGCAAATATGACTGCTAACATCAGCTTCATAGCAGCAATTTAGAAACACAGCCACCGATTTAAGTCTCTCAGTAAAGTCCAAAAATCACCTCTGTGCTGTAACTGGCCCCTGTCATTCTTGGACGCTGTATACAGCCCCAGTCCCATGGTGTTCATTTGGAGTCTGCCTGTTAGCAGTACTTAGTAGTTACATTAACAAAAATCTGAAAATAAATACTTTTCATCCGCAAGGGGGAAAATAGGGTAAATTGGGTATAAAGGAGTGAAGCTATCTAACCAGAGTTGAGGCGGAGAAGCTGGAGGACAAGATAAACTACTTCCTCCATAAAATATGATCCAGTTTCATCACAAAAAAGTAAATATAGTCAAGCTCTCAACACTTCTTTTTATGCATTCATGGCAGTGTCATGAAATTTGGTTTTCTAGGAAATGACAACCCCCAAAAAACATCAAGAATACCCTACAAGATAACTTATACTGAAGTATAGATTAGTTATGGAGCTTAGTATGTGTGATTAAAAAACATTTTGACTTAATGGAAATTTTAAACTCACTAATTAGCATGGGATAATCTCATTGGTTTAACCTGTATGAAACAGTCACATTTAAGAACCTCACATTAACGGGCGTCTGATCCTTTTTTTTCTGAATGAATAATTTGCAAACAACCAACATTCACACACAACTTAAAATGTATCAGCATTCTCCTTTGATTTCTTTTATGTGGTCACCTGATAGTGATCACGTATTATACCTTTGTCTGAACTGTCACACCGGCCAGGGTCAGGATGGAAGCTGTGGTATTGCGGTGTGAGATTTCTGAAGAAATGCTGCCTCATGAAACACTGGCCAAACTTTATGTAGTAATTTGCGGTTTGCGTCCATTCAGTGAAGTTTGACCATTTGTCACACTTTGGTCTAAGTTTTTCTAACTGAATCCTGCAGCAGGGGTGAAGACAAAGAGTATCAAAGGGAAGACCCAATCGATCTTCATACCTGACCCTCAGTGGTTGTCATGATCTCTGAGCAGTGACTCCAAAGAGTACAACTGCAGATCGAATTAGAGAAAATGATGTTCTCTCTGCAGGAACATTGACCTGATTGTGTGTGTTCAGGGCAGTGAAGACGAGATGTGGCTGCTGATGCAGTTCAGGCAACTGGAGTTGAACCTGAGGCAGAACAGGTTGAGAAATTAAACCTTCTTGTATATGCCTTGGAGCATTTAGTAGAGGAAGTTGCAGTTGGAAAGGACATCTGTTTCATGCTCATTTCAACCTCACCTCCTCAACTTGCCCTGAAGGGACTGTCTGCTCTTACTCTTTGACGATCACGAGTCTGAACTTATATCCAGTTCAGAAGCATCTTGTTCAGAATGCTTTGTATTCAATCATTTTATGTACTGATCCTACATGGTGGAATAAGGATTGAACATTTTTCATACAAGTCAGCTTTATTTGTATCGGCCACTACAAATTAAAATATCTCACTGGGTTACACACAACAGTTAAAACCCTGAGCTCCACCACGAAGGAACCACTGCAAACTTCCTCAACAAACAACATGCGGCTTCCTCAAACAACGTGCAGCAACGAAATTTAAGTTTGTCCTGAGGGGAGCGCTAGAGGATGGGTCGTACCATCATTCAAACCTGAAGAAATGAAAAGAATCGATAACGTGATTACTAGGTGCCCTTTAGATTTTGATATTTGTATGGAATTTGGCTCCATGCTGGGCTTGAGGAAAGGTCAGCTTGTCTCCTAGATCATTGCGATTTATCATCTGAGGGCTATGTGGCAGTCTATTCCAGTAGTTTATTGAGATACCTCGCTATGGAGTGAAGGGCAAATGTGGGATCAGAAAGCATGGTTGGTGCAACTTTGCCCATGATAATGTATCTTCAGTCTAAGTTTATTCGCCCAAAAATGCCAGTGGTCCAACTGTATGAAGGTGAGCTGTAAACTAACTGGCAACTGACACAAAGACCTTTGACTGAAATGAGAATCTTTCTTTTTCCTCCTGTCCCTGTATTCGTAGGAGCCTTTTTTAGAGCGAAGGTTTTATAGGTCACCAAAATCTGCCTTGGTCTTCTATTACCTTTACCTACCACCTTTTTGCTATGGTTACTTACAATTAAGTATGGATTTTCTACTAGTGGACAGGAATCGCTGGACGGACTGTTTTGTTGTACTGGATAAATGTTTGTCTGTATGGAGATTTATGGATAATGTTAATGGATTCTTGCATGTATCACTTTGATGACAATTAACAATGAGCTGTACATTTCCATCAATGGTATGAAGAGGAAGGCACTTGAAACTTCTAAGCAGTTGTGTATGTTAATTATTGTCCTATATATACATTCCTGACTGCATCTATTTGTGCTTAATGTCAGTAAAGCTCTCAAAAAGTCATTTGAATCCTCACAGTCAAGTCAGGTCACTCTTTAACTTCCAAGTGTGCATCGAGTCTCAAGTGACTTATTTTCGAGTCAAGTTGCAAGTCATTGAAACAATGACTTGAATTGACTCAAATCTTAGGGAGCATAGATCAATAAAAGTGATTCCCTCTGTAAAAACCTTTGACTTTAGTGTGTGAACAAGATGAAATTTGAGAAGAATTTGAATCTGGCTTTATCTAATGTTCAGATTTCAGAATCAGAATCAGAATCAATCTCAGAATCTGAATAAGTTATTCATCTCCGGGGGGAAATTGTAACAAAAACGATTTTCCCCCGGGGATTAATAAAGTATTCTGATTCTGATTCTGATTCTGAGATTGCTGTTCTGGACATTTATGCAAATCAGTGCTTTTTTAATTACATATATTATATTTCATTCTTCCTTTGCTTATTCAAAGATAACATTTTGTAGAACTAATAATTGTCTTATTGTAGGTAATTAACAGGGGAAGTTTCATAGTGATATCTATCAGATGAATTAGTGTCTTCGGAGGTTTTGTTGTTCATTGACTTCTTCCTCTCGACCGTGACCCTCCTTTCTGCTCTGTACTTGATCTTCACGCATGTGGCCAGCTAAGCTACATACAAGCAAGTAGTGAAGTGGGAAAGTCGAGAATAGCCTGTGAAATGACTGATGGGCACCAGGTCGCTAAACCCTGACCAGGATAAACATCTAGAAGATGGATGGAAGAATGGATAGATGGATCAAAATGTCAGTGAAATTCCTGCGTAGAAGACCATTTTTCCTGTTTCCTATTTGACATGCACTATATTTCTCACAGTACCATGAGTAGAGGATATCTTTTGCATGGCTGGCCCCAGAGGGAATGCAACCTCCAACCTTGCAGGGTATGCCATATCTTCACGCAGATGATCAGTAAAGTGAAAAATTGCTTTTACAGTACCATACCTCTCTCTCTCTATACGATACTGGGTCTGATTCAGCCATTTTCCTCTTCATGCGGGGCTTCCCGGCTGCTGATGTGCATATTATAGGAAGTCAATCCATGAGTTTCGAAATCTAAATCAGTTTAACAGACCTGTCAATGTGGCTGGTTAGCCTGCGGGGTTTCAGCTCGATCATTAAGAAGTAACTGACAGAAAAAGACCTTTGGATGACCCAATTATCTCTCGATCAAGAGCGAACAGAGAGAGTGAGCAGAGTGCGTGTGTTGGTGTTTGTGTAAGAGAGGGTAGAAGAAAAGAAAAAAAGAGCAAAGGGTAGAAAATGAGAGAAATATATGTACATTAAAATGAAGTGGTGACAGAGTGCAGCCTCAACCATCATTTATATTAATAGAAACATATGTAGAGGAATAAATGTGTGGCCGTGTGTGTGTTTATCCCTTCACAAGGTGGATATCTTAATAATAAACACCATCTGGCTGAGCAGGCATGAGGTTTACCTTCCTCATGTACATGTACCCAGCCTGCTGGGAGAGAGCGAGAAAGATACTGAGAGCAAGAGAAGGAATACATGAAGCAAGAAAAACAAAGGAGGTGTAGAAAAATGAGGGATGAGTGAAGGAAAGAAAGAGAAGGAATCAAGGATAAAGGGAAACAGATGGGCAGAGTGAGTCAGTGTTGCAGCAGATTTAAAACACAGTATGTGTCTTTGTGACAAAGAAAAGAAGAAAAACAATCATGCCTGCCATCAGTGAATAAACAGATAAATGGGATAATAGTGATACATTAACAAAATAAAACCACTTCTGAACACCTCAAGTTTTAATGTGATCACACAGCTCAGCATGCTGGGAGTTTAGCCCTGTCAGATCATCATTCAGTCATTCGTAGACAGCCTTTAAGAGCCAACTGAGGGCTCTGATATTTGCCTACATCCAGGCTGGTCCCACTTATGTAAGTTCACTCATTACTGCTTGCATTTAAGATGTTTTTGATGAGAATTTAATGAGTGAAGAAAATGTAACTCTACTGCAGTTAATTGCATCGACTACTAAAATGCAGCAGTCACGAATGCCCACCGATGATGTAGACATATTAAATACATCTCCTAATAGAACGCCAGCGATTAAGTAACAAGTAATATTATATAAAATATACAATGTCAGTTCATATCCATTTTGAACATTCAAAACAGTTTCAGTATACTTGTACTAGCTGCGTTTTTCTAGTCCTATCTTCTCTCCTTGACAAACACAAACACACTGCTTAGCACACAGTACAAAAGCCTTGTTATGTTTATCTTTTGATGAAAATAAAATATATCACGCCCTCAATGTGTCAGTTTCCAGATAGACACTCAGACAGAGAGGCAGACAGGTGATCAGACAGACAGTACTGTTGCTGTTGGTATCGGTGTCTCAGTTGGTTTCTCAGCCCTGTGTGTAAATATGAGGCCATCAAAATGTCCCGTTGTGATGGATGGATTTATATGCAGGAAAGAAAAATGCATTTTTCTCTCTTTTCTGTGTCTCTCTGTTTTTTGTTCAAGTTGTATTCAATAATTCTAACAGGATGAGTTTATCACTGATACCAAACTACCTTTCTACAAAACGTCAAATCTTCAAAGGTCAGTTTGGACAATTAAGCCAGGTGAGATGAAGCATTGTTTGGCTTTAAATCTCTCCCTCAGCATTGGCTCATACTCTCTGACAAGTTTGATTCTGTAACAACATAAATAGTTACATTCATAACAGGTGCTTTAACTACTTTAATTTTCTAAAGTTTCTCCAGAATGTGACTGTAGCTAAAGGAATTTTAGCTATTTCAAAGTTAGAAAGTTGCTCATTAATTACAGCGCCACCCACAGGGAAATCACTGCCATTCTTCATACTCTGGAGGTCTATGCCAAGATTCATCATCCCTGCAACCATTCAAAATCAGACCTGCAGAGTCTGACACATCATCTGAGACATTACATCTGACAGATGGACACGGCCTGATTCATAACCCCACATACTGTAGCAGCAACACCTGATGGAACAAACCTCTCTTTTTCTCTCTCTTATCCGTCTCTGTCTCTCAGGTGGCGATGAGGACAAGGACTTTGACATCCAGAGAAATATGGGAACCATCTCAATCGCCCGCCGGCTCGATGCTGCTCGACGCTCCAACTACAACATGACTGTTCGGGTCACCGATGGCCACCACACCGCCACCACACAGGTCAGAAACATGACATTCTCCAAAACATGTCTCATGTTTGAAACAAGTGAAGGACTTCTGGCTACTAACTGACTCAGGAAATAAGGAAAGAATTGTCTGAAAATAGTTTTAATGAAGATTAAATCCATTAAGAATGTTATAAAGTCTACTTAAGTTCATTTTATGAAACGCATCTCTGATGACTAAATAAAAGGTGTTAAGGTGTCCTTTGATTATAGATTATAAAGCTAAGCTACTAAAAAAAAAAAGTTAAGAAAACAATAAGTCATCCTGCAAATCAACCCACTGAGCTGTACCTGCAGCTTCAGTTGGAACACCTTTACCTACGTCCTTGTCTAAGTCTGAAAATCTCTGGTTCAGAATCTAATCTTAAGTCCTGCAACATCAACACCTCAGGTGCTGCGTGTGAATCAGTTCTGACAAGCCACCTTCCATATTTGATGTTGTTCATGCTGAGCATCCATTTTTCAAAACCCTGTGTATTCCATCTCCGAACTGCAGGCCTACATCCGTGTGCTGGACATGAATGAGCATCGTCCGGTCTTCCTGAAGCCGCTGTACGAGGTAAGAAACGAGGAAGATCTCGTAGAGTTTTATTTGAGTATGAAATTCAGAGTGGTGGGTGTATTATACCTGAAAGGACAGTCTTCAGACATAATTAGGGGTATGTCAGAGATGTAACCAGGTGTGCAATGCAGCACTGAGAGTTGGTCCTCTCTGGTGGCAAGAATGTGTTTTATACAACAAAACCATCAAAGCTCCCTGCAGACACAACAGACAAATACATGTCTTCCAATATAATAAGGTAGGATTAGGGTAAGGGTTAGCCTAACCCTAACCCTACCACTAACACTAAATTAAGCCAACAGCAACATCAGATGTTTTATGATTTAGATTTGACATGTTGGATTTATGAGTATCACCTCTGTTGTTCTTTGTGTCTGTTTTGCTCTTATTTTTCTTGACTAAGAGCTATAGTGTGGCGCTCTTTCTCCTATTTATATTCAAGAGCGTAAGCTTTCAATTTGAACAGCTGTTTGAGTCTGAGGGGTGGGGTTTGAGTGAAGGATTACAGAATCTGAATGTGAAATCAATAAGTCATGCTCTCGAAGTGAAAGCTCTTGAATAAAGATAGACTCACACTATTGTAGACTGATAATTCACATAAGGATTGATAGGCCATGATTTATTGATTGGTCTGGTTTTTGTGGTTACCAGGGGGCGGGTTAGAAACCACTTTAAATTTAAATTTAGAGACGTGTTTGGAATTATTTTAACCTCTGCAGGCATTATTTCCTGTGATTATCAGGAAATTAAACCAACAGTACAACCACTGCATCATTGTTGTTTTCTAAATCACAGTAATCAAGGGCCTCTCTGCTCCCGTCTCTGGAATTATTGCGCTTACAGAACCATTACTTGTCCCCAAATGTTTTCTGTCCTTTGTCAGACCACCTTTATGAATAAATATTGTGATTTAAATTGAAACGTCAAAGTCTACAAATTAATTTTTATATCCACTCTTCACAACCTGTTTTTTCCCCTTGTCCGCCTCTGTGTGTTTTTAAGGTGAGGGTTCCTGAGGACACATCCCCCTGGAAGGACATCCTTCAGATCAGCGCGCAGGACGCCGACACCAACAGTAAGCTCGTGTACTCCATCCACAGCAGCCTCCATCCAGACAGCACCAAGTTCTTCCATCTGGACCCAAAGAGTGGAGTCCTGGTGATGACGGAGGAGCTGGACTACGAGACCATCTCTGTTCATACACTGATTGTGATGGTAATGAGACAGTTATTTCAGTATAACACACGCTTATGAAGATATCTATAATGTGTATTAGTTACACGTGACATAGTGTTGAACAATTAGACACAGGATAAAATTAAACAGACCCAAATACATCTGAGCTATCAATGTTATAGTCAGCGAAAAATATAGAGAAATGTTGAAACTCACAATGAAGGATAGTCAGTGATAAGCTTTGTTACTGTAGCAGCATTCACACAAGATATGCTCCTTTCTTCACCTTTATGTGATTGTATCTATTGTAACTGTAGAGGTATTATTCCAAATACAACATCTGTTGTATAGATCCTTATTTTAATAAAAAGACATCTTTTGAGGGCAATTTCTAGTAATGCAATGACAAAAAGAGATCCTGGTAGTCATTATAAATGGAAACTATATCAAAATAATGACCATCACAAAATAATGACTTGGTTTCTCTAAATAATGAGAAACATTCTCAAAGTAATGACTGAAGCTGTGCTCAGAAAATATAGCTTTAGTAACATTTGTTAAATAGAACATAGCACACAAAGTACACCTCCAGTATTAAACACTCAAACATTTCTTTGCTCCTCCTCAGGTGCGTGACCAGGAGATCCCAGTGAAGAGGAACTTTGTGAAGGTGGTGGTTCAGGTGGAGGACTGTAACGATCATTCACCAGCGTTCCTCAGCCCCCGCTACGAAGCCAGCGTCTCCAACCAGGCCCCCACAGGCTCTGAGGTCATCAGGGTCAAGGCTCTGGACAAGGACATGGGCAGCAACGCTGACATCAGCTACTCTCTGCACTCAGGTGAGTAGCAGAGGGACACTTTTTATCTTTTATGAGCTCCTTTTTTGCATCACCCTGATTTACATTCAGTCAGTGGAGATTTATACCCTCTGGAAGCTGCCACCATGTTTTTAATGTTTACCTACTCGAGCTTTCCCATACAGCCACAGCCTGCAATTGCTGACTCCTTAGCTCCACTGAGACAGGGTTTGAGGGCACAATGTTGATACCTGAGAGATGAAAGTGTGACTGTCTCTGTTTACTTCACAAGAATTGTGGAAAAGCTGTGTGCTACAGCTCGCATCCTCTTGCAATATTGTAAGAGTTATTCAGGGGATATCGCTTATCACATATGGTCAAAGCAGTGAAACCTGTTTGCAGCAAAGAACATCTTTTTCTTTTTTTATACTGAAAAAGAATCAACCAGTAGGATAAGATAAATGTAAGATTTAAATTAAATGAGTACTTTCAAAGCAGAAAGAATCATGAAATTTACACTCTAATCTATTAAAATCATGACATAAGTAATTTAAAACTTTGATCTGATAATTTGATTCATCTTGTTCCTAGGTAATATTTAATCTCCCCTTTCTTGCAATAAGTCAGATGAAATGATCAATACAACTCTTGTGTATTTTTTACCTTTTAGAAGGTCTGGCCCTGTCAAAAGGTAACAAAATTTACCTCTAATAATTCCCCAATTTACACATTACATCCAGCTTGTTTAATCCTTACACAAACTAAAGTTTAACAACAATAATTTACAATTTTACGAGGCAGCATGGGCACAACTATTCCTTGTTCCCTTCTTCCTTTTTTTTTTGCAGCCTGATTGCTTCTTGACCACTCCCAACACATCTGTTTTCTTTATATTATCTGAATTTTATGCACTCTCATGTGTGCAAATAAAACACTAACACAAGAATCGTAAGACAGGAGTAGGAGAAAAAAATCAAAAAAAGTAGTGGAAAAATAGTGGAAAGTGAAACTCAAACGCACAAACGCATTGATCACATTTTGAAGCTGATTTATATCTGTAACACATTATTTCTTTTCCTGCAGGGAATATCAACAGCATCTTCTCCATAGATCCAGAGCTGGGCTCCATCAGTGTGTCCAAACCTTTGGACCTTCAGCCTCAGGACCAGTTCCACTTGACAGTGAAGGCCACTGATCAGGGTTTCCCTCAGCGCAGTGACCTCTGCTCCGTCCATGTTCACGTCCGCATCTCCGACCAAACCCCACCTGCCTTCCCCTCGGACGAATACCTCACAGAGATTAGTGAATTAAGTGCCCTTGGAACACCAGTGGTCACAATCTCAGCCTCCAGCCCTGCTGCAGTGTATTATGGGATAGAAAGTGGTAACCCAAATGGGACATTTCACATCAACCCCTACACAGGGTTGATTTCAATCCAGAAGCACCTAGATTTTGAGAACTGTGCCTCATACAAGCTCAAAGTTACAGCTTCCACCACAGCTGGAGCCTCGTCAAAGACTGTAGTTTACATCTACGTGATTGACGAGAACGACAGTGCTCCTGTTTTTCATCAGAGGGAGTACCTGGGGCAAATAAGTGAGTCAGCTCACATTAACAGCATTGTTATGGGGGAAAGAAACACCCCTCTGGTCATCCAGGCTTCCGATGAAGACAAAGATGCAAATTCTCTGCTGGTGTATGAGATACTCGAACCAGAGGCCCTGAACGTCTTCAAGATAGACTCAAGTATGGGCACCATCTCTTTAATTTCACCACTTGACTTTGAAGCCAAGGCAGAGTATCACTTCAGTGTGCAGGTAAAGGACTCAGGGGAACCATCGCTGTACGCAGCGGAGCCTGCCAAGGTCAGTGTTCGCGTCCTGGACCTGAATGACTGCCCGCCACAATTCACCTCACCTGTGTACGAGTCATCCATCATCTTCCCAGCTGTCAGAGATACAGAGGTTGTGCGCGTCATGGCCCATGATGCAGACTCGACAGTCTCATACAGCATCACCGAGGGGAATCTTCACAATGTCTTTTCAATTCATCCCAACTCTGGAATCATCACCGTGAGCGATGTGTCTGAATTTATGTCGTTTTACGAACTGCTCATCAAAGCCTCCGACGGCCTCTACAAAGACATGGCAACCGTCAAGATAAATGTAGCAAACCTCACAGCCAGCGATCTTGAATTTGAACAGAAAGTGTATTCAGCTAGCGTTACAGAAAACCTAAAGACGGTCAAAACTTTGGCAGCACTCAAAACCACAGGTTGTTATTTAAATGAACCTCTTTTATATTCTGTGATAAACCCTATGGGAAAGTTTTCTATTTCGCAGACATCAGGCGTACTTGAAACAACAGGTATCCCTTTTGACCGAGAGTTACAAGATGTTTATGACGTAGTGGTGATGGTACAAGACATGAGAACACCACCCAGGACAGCTACAACCCAGGTCAAGGTTTTTATAGATGATGTCAATGACAACTCTCCACAGTTTCTAAACTTGCCTTTTTCGATGATGATCTCTGAAGCATCTGAACCAGGAGATGTTTTGTATCAAGCAACAGCTATCGACAGAGATCTGGGAGAGAATGGATCCATTATGTACTCACTGGAGGAGGATTACAACCTCTTCAGGATAGATCCTGATGTAGGTGACATATCCCTTCAAAGGCCTTTTGACTTTGAAGCTTTGAATAAGTACGTGTTGACAGTCTTGGCGATGGACGAGGGTGCACCGAGTCTCAGCACTGCAGCACAGCTCAGCATTCAAGTGAGGAATCAATCCAACCCAGTTTTCCAGACTCATATGTATCCGCTAAAAGTCCCAGAAAACGTCCCACCATTCACCACCATCTTACACGTCCAGGCTAGGAATCCAGAGGGCTATCGACTCATCTACAACCTCGAGGAGGAAAATGCTTCCAAAAACTTTCACATCGATTTCAAAACTGGTGTGTTGACTGTCACCAACCCACTCGACTATGAGAGCCAAACCATGCATGTGTTGACAGTTCGAGCTACTGACTCTGTGACCGGAGCTTTCTCTGAGGCCTCCATTGAAATAGAAGTGGAGGATGTGAACGATAACGCGCCAGTTTTCTCAAAGCTGACCTACTCTGCGATCATTGATGAGGGCCTTCCTATTGGTACGTCTGTGATAGAACTTTCAGCCTCTGATCAAGACTCTGGCAGGAATAAAGATCTTACCTTTCAGATGGTGAAAACGGAGGGAAACGAGACTGATTTCTTTGAGATCGACCCTCATAGCGGGCTGATCGTTACAAAACAGGTGCTAGACTATGAAGACACAACGCACTTTAAATTGAAAATCAAAGCCACTGACAATGGCTCTGTTCCTTTAAGTAGTGAAGCCTTTGTCCTTATAAATGTCACAGATGTCAATGACAACCCACCAGACTTTGTTACTTCCCAGTACGAAGCCATGCTGGATGAAATGGCAAAGTGTGGCCACATAGTGATCAAAATCCAAGCTTCAGATCCCGATACCGGGGACCTGAATAACCTCAGGTACAAAATCCTCTCAGGGAATGAAGGCCGGTACTTCAACATCAATGAATCCTCAGGAATTATCTCCTTTTCTAACGTCTGTAAGAGGAATCTGGATCCTTACTACAATCTGACGGTAGCAGTGTCTGACGGAGTGTTTCAGAAAACAGCACCTGTCAACATTAATATGATGAACAGCAACAGGCATAGTCCGTACTTCAAGCAGAACATCTACGAAGCAGAGCTGGCTGAAAATGCAGAGGCAGGCACTCGAGTGATCCGATTGGCGGCCATCGACCCTGATGATGGGCCGTACGGCAGCGTCGACTACACCATTATAAATAAACTCGCTGATGAGAAATTCGCCATAGACAATGATGGCCAGATTGTTACAACGCAACCATTGGACAGAGAGAATCCAAACCAGAGAGTCATCGCTATCAAAGTGATGGCCAAAGATGGCGGCGGAAGAGTCGCATTCTGCACAGTAAAGATTATTCTCACAGATGAGAATGACAATGTTCCTCAGTTCAAAGCATCAGAATACCAAGTTTCAATTCAATCAACTGTGAACAAAGGCTCCCCTGTCATTCAAATCATGGCTTATGATGCAGATGATGGTAAAAATGCAGACGTCACCTACACGGTAGATGAAGCTGAAGAGGTGAGTGAAGACATCATCGAGATCAACCCTTTTACTGGAGTTGTGAGTGTCAAAGAGAGTCTTGTTGGCATGGAAAACAAGATCTTCAACTTCAAAGTCAAAGCTCGCGATGGCAGCCTTCCTTTCTACAACTCCACAGTCCCCGTTCAAGTCAAAGTGGTTCCTCCAGAGGTTCCTCTTCCAAAGTTCTCAGAGCCTCTTTACACCTTCTCAGCGGCAGAGGATGTCCCTGTAGGGACAGAGATCGGTTCTGTGAGGGCCGACTCTGACATGCCTCTTATTTACAGTCTGGTGGACGGGAACACGCTTGAAAGCAACAAAGACAAAGTGTTCACCCTGGACAAAGAAAGCGGAACTTTGCTGCTGCAGAAGACTATCGATCATGAAAAGACAAAATGGTATCAGATAGATGTGATCGCTCAGGGAAGCCACAACGGGAGTGATGTAGCATCTCTGGTGTCGGTCAACATCCAGGTCCAAGATGTGAATGATAATCAGCCTGTGTTTGATGCAAACCCATACAGAGCCTTCCTGGCAGAGAACCTGCCTGCTGGAACTACTGTTATCCAGGTAAGAGCAGGAAAATCTTGATTCTTTATATTTGGGACTTGCTTATAGTCACTGTGGATGGACAGAGTATAACAGTGTGAGATTTCTTGTAAGAGGTATTCAAAATGTAGTTTTCCCAAAAGTGCACATATAATTGCTTGTTGAGTCTCATGTCCAAGTAGTCAAATGCCAACACTTTGTGTTGCCAGGTTGAGATGGCCACCGACACAGAGGCCTGAATGGCTGATATGCGTGTTCATGTTTTTACTGTTGTTATGATTCAATAGATATGAGATATTAAAGGCTATATACTGTTAACTGATTTCAATCTAATTTGGTAACCCTCAGTCAGGCAGCAGACAAGTTCATTTCCACTAAATGTTCATCTTCACCCGCAGGTGACCGCCAACGACCCTGACACAGACACCAATGGTCTTGTGACCTACAGCTTGGAGAATATACCTGATGACACCACAGCGGACATCACTGAGGTATTCTCCATCGATGGAGAGAACGGTTGGATCACCACTGTACGGGAGACAGACTGCGAGGCAACCAGGGTTTACAGGTTCAACGTGGTCGCCACGGACCACGGCGGTGACATCAAGCTGTCGTCCAGCGTCCTGGTGGAGGTGACGGTGACTGACGAGAACGACAACCCGCCCAAGTTCTCAGATGATGTGTACCGCGGCTCGGTGGTGGAGAACAGCAGCCCTGGTGAAGTCATCATTTCTATGACGACCACAGATGCTGACGTGTCACTGGAGAGCCGCCTTGTGACATGTTACATCACTGGTGAGTGTGTGTGTGTGTGTGTGTGTGTGTGTGTCAGCCAAATTACTGTTCCACTGAATATTTTCGCCATTGTGGGCTTTATCGAGACACTAATGAGATGAAATGAAATCTTGTGCTAAACGCCTTCAGTTGAGTCATGATATTATGTTATTCAGTCACAGATTAATCACATAGAGAAGCAGTTTGACAAGCTGACGAGATGGGAATACCAACGAGCTGGCCTGCAGCTAACAACAAAAACAAAGCCTCATAATAATGCAAATCCTCCATTTTCCTCCAGACGGTCAAAGCTGTACCGTTTCTAAAGGGGCTCGCTGTCACAACATTGTTTTAGGAAGTGTAACAGAGGAATATTTGCATTGGCATTATTTATAAATGGTCTTACTGACGTGAAGTCGTCGCCCAAGAAAGACAACAGAAGCAAACATTGGATATTAAAGCTGCCCACAGACATTAATGATTTGATGTTTCACACAACAAAGTTCAATTACTTTGGTTTTCAGTAGTTTTTACATCAGGGCCAGTGACAGGATTGTCTGGATCTCTCATGCAATCCACAGGTTTTGACTAGACCCACAAAAACGTTTCCAAATGGTCCAATGTTTTGTTTTGTTTTTTAAGAAAAAAAGTCAAACTTCTCTGATTCCAGCTTCTTAAATGTGAATATCTTCTGTTTGATTCCTCCTCTTTGACAGTAAGCTGAATATCACTGGTTTGTGGATAAAACAAGATTTGAAAATGTCATATTTAAATTTGGGAAAACACTGACAGTTTTCTCCACTTTGTAACCTTTTATAAACCAATAACTTATTTGTTTGTGGAGAAAATACGGTAATCATTATTTGCAGCACTAATTACGTACATTCATCCAAATATGTTTTCAGATGCTTTATAGCAAGGAAAGTAAGATGTAATAAAGTCAAAATAAATAAAGAGCAAAATTCTTGTGGAAATACTACTTATTGATGTCTTATGGAGATTTTGTAAATCATATCAACTTAGATATCAAATATCAACGGCTTCAGTCCAAAAAAACCTCACCAGCCTTTAAAAAAAATGTGCATGTGTTTATAATGACCTGTCCCTCATAATGCTGCAGGCTGTTTATAAAAAGTAGAACTTAAAGTTTTGTCCCTGAAAGAGAACCTCACAACTTGTACAACAACTTTTAATAGCTGTAAACAGTTTGCTTCTTGGGGTTGAAGTGTTTGTTCAGACTTCCATCAACGCATGACACCTGTCGAACAGGTGTCTGACTGACTGTGATGTAGCAAACAGACTGATACTCACCAGACAGGGTTATCTGTCTAGTCAGAGAACAAACTGCTTAAATTTTCATAAAAAAAAAAAAAAAAGAAGAAAAAAAATGTTGTTGAGAGAGAAAAGGAAACAGTAAAATGCAAAGTACCCAGGTGAGTCAGCCTAATGTCCCCCATGATACAAAATGAATGAGTAAAGATCCTGACGGCAAAGAGAAAAGATTGAATTATTCATCAGGAACAACAAGCCATCAGAACTCAATATCAAAAATGCTCTTGTATTAAATAAGAAAACAGGGAATTTAAGAAACTTTATATTACTCAGAAGGTAATAGAAAGTTAGAGAGATGCCTTAATGAATGCAAAGCAGGCAACCAACAAACGGCACAGCCAAGAAGAAACTTTGACACGGGCTTTTTCTCTTTTATGTGAATAACAGACATCACAGCGCAGGAAACAAACATGCTTCATACACATATGCATAAACATTCTGATTGCAAACATTGTATTTGTCTGTAGAATGACAACAAGAGATATTTGTCTATAATTTAGGATCACAAAAACACTTGCTTTTAACTCTGTCAAGGGTTTTAACACAAGAGTGATGCTTTTTAAAGGACGCTTTCATGCTTTTTTCACTTGGTTTAACGCTTCCTTAACTTAAAATGTGTTCTGTATCATTTGTAATGCGACTTCCTATCCTTATAGAAGACCATGACTGTGACTTTAGAAATACTTAATCAGACTTTCCATGATATACCTTAATGACAGAATAGGTGGGTGTAGTGGAGTGGTTAAGAGCTCATGCCACATACGCAGCGGACCCCGGTTCGAATCCCAGCTGGAGGACCTCTGCTGCATGTCACTTCCCCCCTCTCTCTCCCATTTCTCATCTGTCCACCATCTATGCCTGAAAAAAAATCTTTGAAAAAATAAAAATAAAAAATGACAGAAAAGGTTGTTTGTAAGTCACTCTCAAAACGATGTATATCATTGTTCCCAAAACAACAACTAGGCACAGGTTGGCTGTCTGCTTAACTTAAGTTATGTACGTAACATCTTAACTATGTTAAACTAAAGTACGTTAGCTAAAATAACTCACTGCTGACTTGTGGTTTCTCATTGGACACAAACAGCAGTCTCCCAGGTCAAAGTCCTGGTCTTGCTTTACCTAGCCCATCAACCCTGCGCTCCACCTTTTGTGGACAGCGCTGATGCTGAAATATATATGATAGGCCAATATCGGCCAACCGATATATTGGTCAGGCTTTGTTTAAGACTTTAATTCTACAAAACTTTTGAGGAAATTGTCTCGTGCTCTAGGTCGATGTGATGTAAACCAGAAGACTTAATTTATTGAGATTAGTCATTATTTAAATGAAATAACCATAGTTGCTAAAATATCCCCATGATTTCCAGAAAAAATGTAGACGACATGACGTTGATATCTATGAGTCTCTTTATACATTTAATTTGTCTCATTAAAGATGCTTTCAGATCAAAACTCTTATTCGTCACATGCAGATGGAGACCCTCTGGGCCAGTTTGCCATCATCCAAGCTGACGAGGGCGAGTGGGGTCTGATTGTTAAGGAGCGTCTGGACAGAGAGACCAAAGACAGATACACACTCAGAGTCACCGCCACCGACGGGAAGTTTGAGGCGCCGGTTGTTGTAGACGTCCACGTGCTGGACATCAACGACAACAGTCCGCTGTGTGAGCAGGTGAGGAACGACAGAAAACAGATAATAATCATCAAAGCTCACATTGTCCTTATTTATGCATCAAAAGTTAACAACAGCTTGTTAGACACACTCCCAACCGGAAGAGGATGTACAAGACAAATGTCTTCTTGTCTCCTGGGAACTGTTAAAGGAACTTAAATTTGACTTTCTCGGCATTTTCTTTTCATCTTTAATCGTACCAGTAACGTTTCTCTGTAAAGTTAAATCTTCATCACACTTATAATGCCTCGCAGTGTCTCCTCTTTGTGGGAGGGTTTTGGAAGAAAATTATTAGTTTTTACGACTATTATCAAATATTCTTCAACATGTCTTGTAAAACCTTTACTACCCTCATGAAATGATTGATATTTGGATGTATTCAGAGGAAAATTCCTTCCCTCTGACGCAGCTCCAGTATTACAACTGAATACAGCACATTGAAACGCTCACCTCTGTTTGTATTTAGTCTGCAGCCCACACACACAAGCAAAAACATGTCAATATCAATTCTGAAGGGAAAGTCTGTACACGCAAAATAATGAATGTCGCACTATTGTGAATTTGTCAAGTATAAACAGTTTTTTTCTTCCAAAAAAACAAATATTTGTGGAGTCAACGACAGGATGTTCTAAATAAAACTGTCAGTAAGTCCGGTGCCGTCACACACAACAGCAGTGTACCATCATTTCTGCTCACACACATCTACTCAATGCCAAAGAGGGAGGCAAATGTGTAACTACAATACAGTATAAAAGCCTGTGCTGGACTTGCATTACCAAACTGAAAAACTTAAATTATTAGATATAAGTGTGAATTTTCACTGCTGTCAGATGATGCACAAAAGTTAGGCTGGCTGTATACATACAAAACATTTAAACTAGCCACGTACCTATTAATGAAAAGTACCAAAAATGTACTTGTACTTTTAAAAGGAAATTGCCCTCCTTGTTGAGGAGCTATTTGACATTTAGTATCCCGATCAAGGACACTAAACATGAAGAGGTGGGAGGTGAGCCACTAACCCTATGATTAGTGGCCCCACTCTGCAGCCTGTGGCGGCAAAAACTACCTTGTGGGAACCATTTCATCTGATGGCGACTCTCTAACAACCATCTGAATGCTAAAACTTTCCCTTGTGATGTAACCCTTGATGTAAAGTAAAGTAAACTGTAAATGTGACTGTAAATGTTTCTTCTGTCATTACTGGAGCCCAGTGGCAGTGTCGTTTTGTTTATCCAGCTCTGAGGAGCATGACTGTGAAAAGTGCTATGCAAATGGGGGCCTGATTATTGTTATTATCCTCGTGTTCCAGCTGGTGTACACGGAGGCGGTGATGGAAAACTCTCCCTCCAGCATGTTTGTGCTGAAGGTTTCGG
This sequence comes from Sparus aurata, assembly GCF_900880675.1. Taxonomy (NCBI): domain Eukaryota; kingdom Metazoa; phylum Chordata; class Actinopteri; order Spariformes; family Sparidae; genus Sparus; species Sparus aurata. The sequence continues at coordinate 5,362,362 of NC_044204.1, read as the reverse complement.
CTTCGGATCCAGACGTGGGAGCTAATGGCCAGATCTCCTACACCCTCCACGGCCCTGACGCAGACAAGTTCCATCTCGACCACAGGACAGGTATGATGGTGTGTGTTTGGGGTCAAAACATGAGCGCTGCCTCTAAGTGTGAGTGTTTAAGTGATACCATCAGCTGCTCAGACTCTGTGCTGAAAAGAGCCAAAAACATTTCTACTGTCTTTTCTTTTTCCTCCCAGGAGCTTCTCACTGACATCCATCACACTTCATTTCTGTCATAACAGCTTTTATCCATGCTAGCAGACAGGATGTTGCAATTTAGTCAGCGCTGTGTCGTAGACAACTGGACTTGACAGTTTCTTGAAGATGTTTCACCTCTTATCCATTCTTCCGTTCTGATTAAAGTCAGTATTTTGGGCCCAACACTGTGGTGCAGATTGAACTATGACATCCGTTGGCCCCCATTCGATGAAGAGTTCAATTACACCAGTTTTTGTTGAGAGCCAGTAAGCGGTCAAAATCTTCAGCTGTCCATCGCTTCTGGGCTGGAAACATGTAACCAGTCACATTTTGGGTTTTTAAGCGTCCTGAGCAGCAACAAAGTGAGAAAATAAGAAAATCCAGGGGAAGGAGATTCAAGACACTAACATGCCTTTTCTCCCCATTCCAGTCTCCCTCTTTGTCTGTCTCCGTCTTCTTATGTCTTTCATGTCATTGTTTCATTTTGCTACATCTGCTGTGTGTGATGTGCACTGACAGGTTGAAATCAGTCTTGTGATGTGGGGAAGGCGGCGTGCGATGACGCCAAATAAAAATAATTGATAATTTCCCTAAGTGCAACTGAAGTTACGAGCCTGTTTTGAATATTGTAAAAAAAAAAAAAAAAAAAAAAAAAAAAGTTTAACTATTTTTGTTCAGATGTAGGGAGGAAAAGTAAAAAAAAGAGAAAAAAATACTCAAGTACAGATACCTGAAAAATCTAATCTAATCTAATTAGCGGAATAGAAAGGCCTGATAACTTGGAGCTGAGCCTGATGAGCTTTTAATTCTGCATGTAAACAGGTGGGTAATGTGTGAAATGAAACATGAAAGTAATCTGTAGAAAAGTACAAACCAGGTGACAAACTATTTGATGAATTGTATAAATCTTTCCTCAGGTGAGCTGTTCACTCTGGCCGTGTTGGACCGGGAGAAGGAGGTCGAGTACAACATGGTGGCGAAGGCAACGGACGGCGGCGGGCGGTCGTGTCAGGCAGACATCCTGCTGATGATACAGGACATGAACGACAACCCCTCACTTCTCCTCCAGCCACTACGAGGTGACCGTCTTTGACAACACCACCGTCCGAACACCCATCGCTGTCGTTTACGCCAAGGACCCAGACACAGGTAGGCAGAGTAAAC